>NC_059075.1:103135221-103435221 GCF_020497125.1 Mauremys mutica | reverse complement strand
TAAAAACTTAAGCTAAACCTGGAAGAGTCTTTCAACTAATTTTAGACACTTTGCAATAATCAGTTGGATTATAAAGCTTTATCTGCTTTTTCTTCATTTTTTTAAAATATATAAATAGCAATTCTATTGTAGCTTCACTTATTTTATTAGATTAATTGAATTTTGAAAATGAACCTTGTGATACTGTTCTGAAATTGCTATACATATTTGAATTAATATTATATATAGTTATACAAAGTGCAGATCAGTTTTTGATACTTAATGGTGAGTTTTTCTAATCTTTACATGACTGGTAACTTTGCAGCCTGAGCAGAGATTTTCAGTATGCTTCAGGAAATGTTGGCCATTACTTCATCTGAGTGAATGTAAAGGGCACAGCTGATAAAGCTAAGACTTTTATTGCCTATAAACAATACAAACAATTTTGGACTTGCCTGTCTTGTTAGCACAAATGCTTATCTTATACGTAAGTCTGCATGAACTTGATGGGTCAAAGAGCAGGACTGAACTCAAAAGTGGGGAAAGTGGCCCTTTACAATAGCTGTGGGTAATACTGAAATACTTCCCCGTTCACCAAGTGTAAATGGATCTCTTTGGATGTTACAATCAAATCAAGAAATTCCCATTATATCTTCCTTTTCTTTTTAAGGATAAAGATGCCAAATTTCGTCTGATTCTGATTGAGAGCAGAATTCACAGGCTGGCTCGCTATTACAAGACCAAGAGAGTACTCCCACCCAACTGGAAGTAGTAAGTGTTTGTCTGTTCTCTTGTCGTTTCCAACTTGGAGGTCCCACAGGCCTAGTTGACAGTGGGGTTGAGTCCCCCACCTTCATTCTAGGCAGGACTGTGACAGAGATAACAAACTTAGCTAGGTTAGAAAATCCAGTAAATTTGTAGGCTGATATAGTGACCAGCATCAGCCAGATTAATTTATTATACAGTATCATACATAAACTGCAATCTCATGTACCTTGTTTCAAATTATAGATTTTTAATAATCTAAAATTGCCTCTCTCTAGTTCCCACATTACTTCCATTGCTCAGGTCAGACGGCTCACTATGATGATTGATTTTTTTTTCAACCATTTGCAGTTTCCACCAGAAAGGTTTTCCTTAGTGTTGGCTTAACCTTCCTTGGATGTCTGAGTGAGCGCCTATAATTCTGAAAAGCCCAAAATCATCTAGATATACTATTAAAAATTGCTGCTATTGTAGCTGTTCTTTGCTCCAGTGAAATATAGCAAAGCTGATTTGAAGCAAAGTTTGTTTCGGTTTTTTGTTTTTTTTGGCAACTAAGTTATCTGAGAAGTTGCCACTGCAGTAGCAATATCCAAAATGAGAGGGAAATAATTTTTGTTTTCTTTTTTTTTCTTTCAGCGAGTCATCCACTGCCTCTGCTCTGGTTGCATAAGAGTTCACTCTTCTTTTTACTGAAGTAATAAAGTCACATTAAAGACCTGTGTTGTCTTCTAAATTCTGTGTGGAAGTTTCAATGAATGATAAGTTTGGGGAAGCTGATGTAAATTATATCTAATATTATATAAGGGTGCTTGTTAAAAATTGGAGGTATGCGTAGTATACTGGATCATATTTGGACGGATGTGAAGTGAACTGGATCATACCAGCTGAACATATTTTACGTGGTTCTCATTGAAGCCTGTGCCTGATCTGTGAAGCTAGTGACTAACCATCTTGCTGCTGTACACCCAATTTCTGAACTATTTGTTCTTACCTTGTGGTGTTTTTACAATAGCACATGTTCCTCTTGCTGCCACAACTTAGAAAACAGGTAAACAATTGATTTGCCTTTTCTAATGTGGCAAATTCAAATTGAGCTGCTGCATTTCAGTCTGGGAAAGGGTTGGAAATATAACAATTGAATCCAGCCCTTGTAAGGAGAAATTGACTGGTCTTTGACTATGTTAGGCCCTCTTAATACCCATAATTTAATGGTTTCTGTATTATATGAATTTTGCAGAGCTGGGATTCCCATGTCCATAGCACTACTTGAATCTAGGGTCTATGCTGTTAAATCAGCCACTGATACAAGAAAAATAAATAACCCAGTTGCAGTTGTACAGGTTGATTGGAATATAGTGGTATCTGATCCATCTTGTTTTAATAGATTAAGAAAACCAGTTGTAATCCTGCTCTTGTGCCACTAAAATCTGTCCATTGCCCTGCTCACTGCCTTTTTAAAAAAGCGGGTTTTCAAATCACTTTTGGAAGGTTACAATTTTTAAATATTTTGGTTAGATGGCCTGACAAAGGGAAAAGTTGGGTTTGTGCCCCCGTAGGCTTTCTGTATATATAAAGTGGAATTTCTTGCCTTAAAATGTTAAATCTAGTATCCTGTTTTATTGGAGGGCCTAGACAGGGGATTGAAAGTTTCCACAAAAGGATCCTTACCTGTTGTAAGTTGAGCTCCCGGAAAGGGTGGTTGATTTCAGGAGCAAGCTCTTACCAGAGAGGCCTCCTTCCTCAGTGGCAGTTCTCCAGTCCAACTCTGTTCCTCTGTTGACTTGTGCTGACCTAAAAGAGCTTAACACAGTACAGCAGCTGAGGTTGCTTATGTATATAGTAGAAGGATTTGCTGCAAGTTGGGGATGGATGACATGATGCATCACTTGGTGATTACCTGTTCTGTTCACTCCTTCTGGGGCACCTGGCATTAGCCACTGTCAGAAGACAGGATACTAGGTTAGATGGACCTTTGGTCTGACCCAGTATGGCCGTTCTTATGAAGTCCAGTTGGCTTAGGATGCTATCCTGGGCCTTTCTGTGTCCCACTTCCTGTATGACAGTGCCTCTGTAAAATTAAGATACTAGTACTGCCCTACCTCATGGGTGTTATGAGGATAAATATATCAAAGATTGAATAGCTCAGCTTTTATGGTAATTGGTGCCCAAGTAAGTTAAATTCCAGCAAGAACTTTATGCAATAGATTTTTCCTTGTAACCTACTTGGTCCCGTGGAACACTTCACTGCCTCAGTTGTCATCTTACATCTTGATTGCATTACAACCACTTCTTTCCACGTAGGATTACTGAGCAGAGACTGCCCAGCAACCCTAAAATCTACTCCAGTTTGAAAGGGTGGGTGCAAGAAATAGTAACTGTAAGGAGTTCTGAGATTTTGATCCTGCTGGTTCTGCAAATGCCCGCTTAAAGGAACTGTTCTGTAGGGGCAAGATACCTGACTGTTAATGCTGAAGTTCTGCTCTAAATTTTCCTAGTAATGGCAGGCCAAAGTTTATTAAGGAAAAAAAAAATTTGCTTCTCCCTTTACAGCTCCAGTTTGTGTGCCCCACAAACACTACTTAATTTCTCTGTATGTCTACCCTCAGGTAGGAAAGCTTTATTATCCCTATTTTATAGGGGGAACTGACATACATAGGCAAGTCCCTTAACCACAGGCCCATCCTTTATCTTTCTGCAGCTACCATCCCCTCCCACTGTTTTCTGTCTCGATGTTTGGCTTGGTCTACACTACAGAGTTAGACTTCACAGCTCTGCTCTACTGCAAGGGGCTCACAGTTGGAGCTGTGAAATTAAAAAAGGCTCGTAGGCTCCCTACCATGAAATTGAGCCTTGCTACAATACAATATTTTTATTGCTACATAATCACTAACGTTCATATAGTCAGCTCTGAACACAGATGAGACCAACCCTTGTAGTTCAAATGCTGAGTTGGAAACCATCCAGATTTCCCCTATGGGTTAATATTCGTGTTCCTGTTCAGTCCTAAAGCTACCAATGTTGTCGTTAGCTCCCCCCAGCCCTCCTCCTGGATTCTAATGATTCAGTTCTGGAAATATATGGATGTGGATGCTATAAGCAAAATAGTACAATTGAAGGACACTGATAGCCTTATAGTGAGCCTGAGCTGGTTTTTTTCCTTCTATGCAACTCCTTCGTTAACGATTCTGTGCGACTTTTGCAACAGAGTTTGTCCCAATGTCTTTGCCAATATTTTCCTTCTTACTAAACTTCCTTGGACTTGTTCTTTGCCTGCCTGATGCCCTCTGCCATAGAGGTAGTTGCATTTCAGCAGTACTGTATGTCTTGTGTGCAGCTTCAGCATGTAAAATACTTAGAGATGTAAATGCAATTAGTTACGAAAATTATAATTCACAATTCCATAATGCCTCTGAAAAGCACAGGGGCCTGGGGAGGGGAGATGTATGTACTGTAATCGGTAGAGGACTGCCTCAAGTGACTGCATATGACATACCCACACTTCTAATCTCAGCCATACACCCACTGGTTCTTATCTTTGGTGTTATGAGATGTCTTAACAGGCACAGTCCCGGTAGGTGGCGCTGAAGAATATATACCATAGGGCCTGTAGTTTGTAGGACCAGTAAAACTTCTTGTGGTGTGCTACAAATAGCTTTCTTCTTTTTGTGCAGCTCTTTCCATTAGCACCTAACAGGTCTGGCCTACTGTGCTGATGGAGGTGCAGGAGCGAAGTGAACAGCTACTATCTTTTGATGTAACAGCAGCTTGCAGAGTTGGTGGGAAGGATGAGGAGGCAGGTACCCCTTCTGGCTCTTGGCAGGGGAAGTTTCTGTAGCCTCACTGAATTATAAATTACAGAACCATTCCCGTGCTCACCACCTTCAAGTTAGCATGACAGCTGGAATAGCCATGGGACTTGAAGACAGGCCATATAGTGTCTAAGGCCAAGTTGTTGAGTGACCAGAGCTCAGTCCATTCTTGCTATATCCACTGAGCTGTGTTGCTAAAGTGGAGCCTGAGTTAAAACCTGCTATTTTCAAATGTTTAAATGTTCTCAACTTTTGAAAACTGTTTAAGGGAAGGAGGAGGTTGGAAAAAGTATTTTAAAAGTACAGAAGCCCCTCAGAGACCTGAGGAAGGGAGGGATGGTAGCCTGCAGCAGCGTTTGTTCAGACACATTAATTTAGAATGTATGGGAGGTAAATTCTGTATTATTCTTCCCAGTGGATTTAGCTGGCCTGAAGATGCTGCTACTGATCAAAGTAAAATAATGCACTAGATTTATTTTTAAAAGTTGGACAATTTTAGGACTAGTATTTCATCTGAACACTCAAATCTCAGATTTCTGGACAGGCCTACAAAAACTGGCTGCTGGAGGGCCGAGACCACTGCCTATCATGCAGACCAGTATCCTCTCATTATTTCCTAGTGCTCTCCCATTTGTCTGTATCCATCTGTTGTTTCTTGACTTACGCATGGACCATAAGCACTTGGGGCAGGGTCAGTGTTTTTGTTCTACGCTTGTACAGTGTGCCTAGCACAATGGGGAGCTGGGCTGTGATTGGGCAGGAGCAGCTGACTGGTGGTCAGCCCTGGGCCTACCAGAGCAGCTGGCCAGTGGTCAGCCCTGGGGCCGGAGCAGCATCCCCCCTCCAGCAGCAGTCCCCCACACACGCCTCCGGGTATTTTTAGTAAAAGTTAGGGGCATGTCTTGGGCTTCCATGAATTTTTGTTTATTGCCTGTGACCTGTCCCTGACTTTTACTAAAAAAAATACCTGTGACAGAATCTTAACCACCACTGAGAAAGGAGGGGTGTCCCCATTACATATCAACTCTGGTGCATTGGCCTGGGAGTGCTCTCCTCTTCTGCCACACGCAGGGATTGTCTTCACTGCAGCATTAACCTGGCTCCTATTCATACAAAAACCTCTCACCAAGCATGGGGGTGCTTTACATCCCAACTAGCTGACTTGCCTGGAGCTATAGGCTAAAACCCATTTTCAACCAGGATGGTAACCTGCCAACTTTGCAGTGAAGACACAGACTAATCCACTTGGGGACTTCATAGTCCAACCCCTTCCCACAATTTCCATGACATAACCAAAAACAGGTTCTCTCACAATTCACTTGGAAAGAATCATAGATCAGTGCAGTGCAAAGCACCATGGGATAGAACCCCAGAAGTCCTACTGACACACCAGGGTAAGAGCAGCACCCATGTGGACACTGATGCCTTAATGTGGCCATGGGGAAAGGATTGTTTTTTCCTCTAAAGTATCAAGCATCCACTTCTGCTGAACACATAACAGGCATCTTTGAGCAATAGTGTGCAGTGAAAGCATGGTGGGTTAAGCAACGCTTACCCTGATTTATCAGGCATCTTTACATGAAACTAAAATCTGAGTCTCTGAACATAATTTCACAAGTACCACCTCTGTCCACTTTTGAGACATCACTTTGCAGCTACTGACAGTCTGACTTGGAATGGTAAGTTCTACATCCCTAGGAATAAATCAGTATGTACTTGATATGCATGCATAATTCCTACAGTCATTAAGAGAGAGCTAGAGAAAAGGTGTGGGTGATAATATACAGAGGGGAGTGATTAGCAACACCACTAACCCCTGCCCTGCATAAGGGGCTGGAAGGAAAGGAAGCCTCTGGTTAGTTAATGTTTGCAGGGTGTTCTAAAGATTTAAAGTGCTGTTTGAGTGCTAAGTATATATTTATTACTATCCTGAAGTATTCTGTGGTATATTACTGTTTATTTTATGATGCCTCCCCTGTGAACAACAAACAATGGGGAACCATTCCTCAGGTTGTAAGAATCACCTTTAATATTTGCAAAAATTTATAACTGTCCAGAGCTCCATTTTCACATTTTTCTATGAAAAATAGATGACTTTTCCTCAGGTAATTTATTTCAAGTAAGGAAACACAAACAAAGATTATCTCAGTGATAAATCATGGCTGCCACTAGACTGCTGAAAATATTAAGTGAAAAACAAAACACCACCTCTCAGCATATGTATGACTAACAATCGGACAGGGCAGGAGCAGATTAATGGTGTTTGGAAATGTAAGGCTGCAAGTTATGCTGTTCTGCTTTCTCTGGAAAAAATACAGAACTTCAAGAATGTGTTCTCAGTCAGCATTTTGCTACCTTTTCAAAGTCTTCAGCTTCAAATCACTGTATGTAAATTAATCCTAAATAACAAAATGTGTATAAAACTGATCTTGATTCTCTGGGGAGAGGAAAAGTAGTATCTACTCTTGTTCTTCCTGGCTAATAAACGAGAATAAATATGCCCATCCGCAGATCTTTTTGAGAATTATCAGAGCTGTGAATGTCCCTGCACTCAAAACAGATCTGTGGTTTGGCTCCTCCCATCATTAGTACTTTCAGACTGGAGGGTATCTGATCAGTCAGTTTCTTCACTGTTAATGGCACCCTTACAGCAAGCAATGTAGTTAAAAAACATTGCACGGGTTTCCTGGAGTTCAAGGGCCTCCTCCTGCTCCCACTCCCATTGAAGTAAATAGAAAAATTCCCACTAAATTCACTGAAAGCAGGATTGGGCTCCCAAGTTTTCAGGGTTGCTGGTGGGTTTGGTTTGGGCCAATGCAGCTGTGCATTCATGCAGCTGTTTTGTTTCCTTTTCAATGCTGGAATCAATCAAATGAAAAATTTGCTCTGTTGCTGGGCAGTTCCTTGCAATAACTCTGCATAATTTGCATGATAATACATTTCCTTGCCATAGTAACCTGCAGTCACTGCATGCCTTGGCAACACTGTACAAATGGGATGTCTGCAAACTGTGCTCATTGCCCTTTTATTCTTTTGGAGGATTTTTTTTTTTAAATACTTTGAGTTTGATGGGCTAAGGCTTTTTTTCCTCCCTCCATTGTGTGACAACTTTTTCCTCCAATGCAAGCTGGAAGGCTATAACACTGTAGTGAACAGTGTGGTGACTAGTGCAACCTCTTTCCTTTCACCAGCAGGATTTATTAAAACCATTAACCAGCACAGGTCAAGTAACTGGAATTACATAAATATAAAAGGTTAATGCTAATGGCAGTGCAAAACACATCAACTGTAAATGCTCTCACTGGCATAGAATTATTGGGAGATTGCTGAGTAGTACTAATTTAGCTTTTAGGACAAAAGGAAGTGAAGCATGCCTTGTTACATCTACCTGTCAGCCTGAGAAATAGTGTGGCAACTAATTACTGCTAGCTTTGCTTTGAGCAAGTGTAGTACCTATATTAAAATACATTGTCTGGGTTTTCTAGCAAGGGCCTTTGGGCTGGTTTTGTGAGCTAATATTTTATTCTCTTTGATGCTGCTTAGTTAGGACCGTTGTCTGGGTCAGAATTCTCATTCTTCAGCACCCAGAAGGGGCTTTCAAGTTGAACAGGGCTGTTGGGGACCAGTCTCTTTTATGGTTCCTGCAGGTTCTTTGTGATGGAGATTAGTAATTTGCATAGATCCCTTAATGCCATGTTACTCTGGTGTAGGTAGTGGGCAGCTCCTATCTTGTGCTGGAGAAGCTGTGGTGGGAAGCATGATAGCCATAAACAAAAAGTTCAGGTTAACTGAACAGCCAAGTTGAGCCAAATTCCAAAGCACCAGTTCCAGTGTGGATGATATTGGCAGTTTGGGATTTGGATAAGCATTTACAAATGTTGGGGAAAGGGGTGGAAAATCATGAAGACTTTATGTAAGTGGGTCTGTTAAAGATGGCCAGTTGGGATATATGCAGCATTTGGGCAGGTAAAATTCAAATAAGAGAAACCCTGACTTCCCCCCTACACACACACCCTAATGAAAAATGTGATGCTCTATCCAAAACAAAATTCCACCCCCATCCTTGCTCACCTCAGTGAAACTGCATAAACAAATTAGGACTGAACATTATTAACCTTTTATAAACTGCAGCTATACTAATACTTAGGAGTAGTATAGGGCATTTCATTCATAGAGCTCAAAACACTTTGCAAAAGAAAATAAGTATGGTTATCTCCAATTTACAGATTGTACGAGGGAGGCAAATGAGGCACAGAGACCTGTGCAAGCAGAGCCAGGAATAGCCAGTGCTTCTTTTTAAGCTCTCACACTGATTTTCTATCATTCCAGTATATCATTTATATCCTCTCATTTCATTGGAATGACTTCTGGTTTATACAGGTGCAAGTGAGTAGAATCAGACTTCAGGTCTCCTGGCTTTCAGGCCAGTGCTCCAAATCCTGCCTCCTTAGCACTACATCTATATTACATTATTGGCTAACAACAATACTTCTGTAGTGAGAGTCAACCAAGGATCTCAAAAGGCTTTACAAGCATTAACTAATAAAGCTTCCTGGCGTTCCTGTGAGGTCTTGGTAGTCCATCGATCCGATGATGACAAATCTGAGCAAATCATCTATTGTTGGTCTCATGGTGTGCCCTCTGATGGCTATACAAGCCAATTCTAGAGGTGCACATTTTGCTGCAGATGGTGCATGGGAAGTTCGCAGTCAGTGGGTTGTGCGCTGCTGGTGCTCTGTGACGTCGTTTGCGTGCCTCTTGTAGACACCAGCAGCGGTCTTCCTCAAAGGCGATGCAGGTATTTCTGACTGTTGCACGCCACTGTGTTCTGTCGCTGACAGCGTCCTCAAGGTCCCTGGGTTTGATACTGCTGTACTGCAGATTGGCTTTGATGGTGTCCTTGTAACGTTTTCGTGGACGACCTATATGCCGGATGCCCTGGGAGAGCTCACCATAGAGAAGCTGATGGGGGATTCTGTTGGCATCCATGCGGCTGACATGACTGATCCAACGTAGCTGTGACTTCATGATCATCATTCCGATGCTTGTCATCTGGGCTCTCTCGAGGACCTCAAGATTGGGCACTTTGTCTTGCCAGCGGATCTTCATGATGTTGCGGAGGCAACGCATGTGGAATGCTTCAAGCTGCTTGATGTGACGCCTATATAGTGTCCATGTTTCGCACCCATACAAAAGAGATGAAAGAACAGCAGCTCTGTACACAAGCAGTTTTGTTGACATCCGGATGTTGTGGTGGTTTAAAACTTCGACATGCAGATAGCCAAGTGCCTGGCTTGCTTTGGCTATTCGTGCGTTGATCTCATTATCCAGTGATCCATGACTGGATATGACACTACCCAGGTATTTAAAGTTCTCCACTACTTTAAGCTGATTGCCATCAATGGAGATATTTGGGACAGAAGCGTTTGATCCAAGTACAGGTGGATGTAGAACTTCTGTCTTTCCGAGGCTGATAGTTAGTCCAAAGAGTTGCATGGCCTCGGCAAACTTGTTGACAATGTGCTGAAGATCATTTTCAGTGTGAGCCATGAGGGCACAGTCGTCTCAAGAAGGAGGTAGGTAGAGGGGATTTAAATGTTACTCTAGGCATGACTGTAATGCAGCCACTTGTGGTTTGGAATGCAGCAGCTGTTAAGCACCATGCCCAGGAGTAAATATTTGCTGGGTTGAGTCCTTCACGCTCAGAGTACTACCTTTGAATTTTCCATCCTTAACCTTGCAGTGTTGTTTTTTTTTCCTCTTTTTTTTTTCTTTGCATATAAAATATACAGTCTTTCGCCCTTGCTCCATTTGGCTGGATGCTAAGGGTACACAAATGTTAGCCCTATACCAAAGCAGACAGTATGTCAGTTAGCAAGATACACTCAATTGTCTACAATTAATAGGTGACCAGATGTCCCAATTTTATAGGGACAGTCCTGATTTTTGGGTCGTTTTCTTATATAGGTTCCTATTACCCCACAACCCCGTTCCGATTTTTCACACTTGCAGTCTGGTCACCCTAACAGTTAATAAAAGGCAAATACACTATAAATACAAAATGCAGAAGGGTAAAAAGATACATGTCTGTTCAAATTAGTCTGTCAAATGTAGCACAGAATTACTTTTTAATTTTACAACCAGAGGAGTATCAGGGCAGTTATCTGGAAGCACTAAGGGCCTCTTACTAAAAAGAGGTTAGTCCTAAACTCTGTCATCATCATAGGAAGTTTTTATTTATTTAATTTTTGCATCTGTACAAACATTGTGACATGCTTCCCATAAATTAATCCTGTTACTTTTTTTTAGTAAACGGATTCTTTTGCCTCTGAGATATTATCCCAGTTTTACAAAAAACAAATTTTTTAAAATCTGTAGCATGGGTTCCTCCAACACACAGCATCAGTATAGTGCTGTGGACAGGGCCGGCTCCAGGCACCAGCTGAGCAAGCTGGTGCTTGGGGTGGCATATTCTATGGGGCGGCATTTCACCCAATCCTAGGGCAGCATGGCTGGTGGGGTTTTTTTTGGTTTGCTGCTCCAGCCACCCTGTAGGGGGCGGCAGTGCAGAGGAGGGGAGCGCCCTGCAGCAAACTGGGCAGGGCAACCCCTGTTCTTCCCTCTCCGCCAACTGGAGCGGCACGGAGCCCTCCCGGCAGGTGGCGCAGTGGTTGGGACCGCGGGACAAGCGCCCCGCTGAAGCCCTTGCCGCCCCCCTGCTCTCTCTTTCCCCCACTCCCTCCCCGCTAGACTGGGTGCGCACTCCGCTGCACGTCTGCAGCACAGGGAGTCCCCCTGCACCTGGGCTCCGGCTGCCCGGCAGGGGTTTTTTGTTGTTTTTTTTCCCCCTGCTTTGCCGCTCCGGCCGCGCCGGTTTTTTTTTTTCTCCCTGCTTTGCCACTCCGGCCATGCTGCAGGTGTCCCCCCCGACTTTGCTGCTCTGGCCGCGCCACAGGTTTTTTTGTTCTGTTTTGTTTTTTTTCCCCTCCTGCTTTGCCGCTCCGCCCCTCCCCCCCCTTTTTTTTGCTTGGGGCGGCAAAAAAGCCAGAGCCAGCCCTGGCTGTGGAGAGGAGAATTGGTGTATTAGGAATAGGGCGGGCAAAACTAACTTCCTCCAGAGAGTAACAAGGAAGCAGGGATCAAACTGAGTCACAATTCCTGGGGCCTTTCAGCTACCCACTGCTCCTTACTCAGGGTAAACTGCAAGGTGCCTCTCTAACCCACTAATCTCATCCTTACATAAACTGCTATGAGGATAGTTACAAATCAGGTCACTACAACAGAAGTTGGGAGCCTTGGATGTGCTGTATTTCTGTGCCACTTCAGTTAGTATTGTAATCTCTTGACTGATACAATATCCTTTGAAATGCTTAAATTATAAATACTGCACAATAAAACCCCAAGTTAACAGCCTTATACAGATAGGTTCTCAGAGGAACTATGCAGAGCCTGTCGTTGCTTCAGGAATCTTTAGAAATGCTCAGCTTATCTGCCTTCCATCGCTAGAAAACAGCAATTGCACCACCAACTGCAGCTGTATGATACATTTCTAAGGGTCACAAGCTTGTACAAAAGATTCTATTTCAGACAGAAGAGATTTGGTTGCCCTTCAGCCTGTTTCTGATCTAATCCACAGCTCAGTCTAATAGGGCTGATTATGACGTGAGAAGCATTCATCCCTTGCAGCAGCCCGTGGCACTTTAATGAAACAATGATATCATTTGAGCAACACAATCATGTCCTGCTGCAGTGTTGCTTTGGACTTAAGGAGCAATTAGATTTTTTCTTATCCCCCACCAAAACTGAAAAGTTCAAGCTATTTCTTGTCTGCAAGTGACTGTCATCAGAAATGTCAGACTGCAGATATTGAGACTATATAAAATTTAATAAAACAGACGTGAGTCCAGAGCGACACAATCCTAAAACATACAGAAGTGCAGTGCTGTTTATGTAGACAGGAGTTTGACTTGAGAGGCAACTCTCTCTTTTTGGGAAAACCAAAATTTAAGTTTCATTCTCTGGAACTCCATTCAGTTGCTCTGATGTTTACTCATGTTATTTAGTCTTTATTCTCAAAGAGTTGTATGAAGGGATTGTGACGTTCCCCTCTGGTGTTGTCTGGACTGGTGATCTGCTAGGCCATGCCAGTCCTTGACTCTGGAAACCAGCCTTCCCCTGCTCTGCTGTGAGAACCCCACCCCTGGGCTGTTCACACACAGTCTCTGGCATGTAAGCTGCTCCCAGCTACTTGCTAGCGAATGACACTAGCCGATATCTCCAATCCCAGAAACAACCCTATGAACCTCTGTCTTGCAATGTCCAGTTATGCCCACTGGACACTGCAAGCTTATATAAAGTTTTCAATTTAACAACAAAATTGTTATGTACCAGGCTTGTTCTCCCAAGGGGAGTCTCTGACACACTGCAAACCAAATGCACTGCTTCAGGTAGAATAAACAAACAGGTTTACTAACTACAAAGATAGTTTTAATATAAGTCAAGGCATAACAAGTCAGATTTGGTCAAATGAAATAAAAGCAAAACACAGTCTAAGCTGATCGTAACACTTTCTATGTCCTTACAAACTTATAGATGCTTCTCACCACAGGCTGGCTCTCCCCTTTGATCAGTGGTTCAGTCACTTGGTGGTGGTAGTGTCTGCTCTGCAGATATAGGTGGAAGAGAGAGAGCATGGGAAAATGTCTCTCCCTTTTATCATGTCCTTTCTTTCCTCTTGGCTTTGCCCCCCCTTTCAGAGTCAGGTGAGCATTACCTCATCATAGTCCCAAACTGCCCAAAGGAAGGGGGTGTACACCTGCAGCTCCCATAGCCTTCAAGAAGATCAGTGGGTGCTCATCACCTATGAAAAGCAGGCAATCTGGTATACAGTACTGTGACAAAAAGCAGAAATTTTCCAGGGGGCTGGATAAATTATGCTAGAAAAATACCTTCCAAGGAATGAAAATTAAAGACAAACTAAAAGAAACTCTGTTACCTTTGAGTAACACAATGCTGTCGTTCCACAGCTTTCCTGAGACAGCATGAGCTCACAGTATTTAATGTTCACAGGAGTCATACTGCAGCCTCATGACAAGTCACAGACCCCATTTATCATGTAGAGTTCAGAGGTTCTGTCTCAGTGGTCAGGAAACAGTATTTCCCTTTTAATCTTTCTCTCTCATGGACTACATTATTAACACTCTAGAGAAAAAAAAGTTATTTAAGGGGATTGGGAGCAAAGCTACTTTCATGAGTGATATCTTTATTACTAGCTAGTTATTTTATCACAGCCAGATACTACAGCCTGTCACAGGGTGGCTGGCTCTTTAAGGAGATTCAGGCTCAGCCTCACCTGTGATGGACTAGCTACCTCCCAGCTGAGATCAGCTACAGCTCATGTGATTATAAAAGCCAGCAGGTGTCTCAGTTCAATATAGAGAGTTGGTAGCGAGGTTTTTATGTAAGGCTCTGAAGTAGTGCATGATGGAGGTATGTACTGGAAACCTATAGCATGTAGGAGACCCTGGATTAGGAGGAAGGGATGATTGATTTGATGCATTGTACTAGTTGTATGGGGGAAGAAAATAAAGCTGAAGCCCTGAAAAAAAGAGACTGAATATGACTTTGGGTATGGCATTATTCCTTCCTAGGCTGAAGAGACAGATTAGTAGCATAGACCAGGCCTAGACCACATCAGGAAGGGAAAATGTAAAGGTGCTCTTCCCCTCTCCCCCAAGAAGAAGAAGAGAGAAAAAAAAAAAGCCTAGTTATGCCTTCATTTTAGTAATCTGGCATCAACTTCTAGTATGTGAAAGGCAAACAGATATTTAAGAATCTGAAAGGAAGGGTTAACAGCCATCGATTGGATAACTCAATATATATTAATGAACCCTGCTTGTAGTTAAACTGATATAGTGCTTTGGGATCCTTCAGGGTGAACGGAGCTATATGCTCGCTTTGCCTTCCCCTTGTTCTCCTGTAAGCAAGGTTGGTGGTGCAGACACACAGAGCATGTGTGATTGGGAAAGGAGCTATATAAAGGTAAGATGCTATTCTATATTAAAGTCAGTGATTAATCATATTCCTAATTCTCTAGCTGGCTTCCCCACATCAGGTTTTCTTGTCCTCTGACACAACCCAGCTGCTAAATGAGGCAAAAGTAGTTATTGTGAAGTTTGTATCCTCACTACTGGATTTGAAGAAATAACAGAATAATTGGTGTTCAGAGATGGGGAAAGACCTGTTACCTGATCCAGTGAGAGGTAACAATCTTGAAGGGTCCCTGTGCCTGACCATCAAGGCATGTGTCTGAGTTATATAGATAGTGGGTGCCACACTGACCTCTGAGCCATCCCTGTTGCAAGCTGAGCTGGACCTTTAAGAAGAGTGGAGTACTAAGTTTCTGCCCTTATGGTATTTAGGAAGGATCATGTGGCCAAGAGCCAGGCCTGCTGGGACACTTAAGAGCTCTGTTTTGGAGATTAGAATTGAGGCAAGACTTAAGAGGCTCTCCTCTTTCCTCTGCTAGTGGCCAAGGATGTGGCTAGTAGCTTAGCCTGATGAGAGGGTAACCGAACCCTGAAGTGGGGACTGGGATCCAGCCCTGTTCAAAGGGGTGAAGGTTGGGGAGCCTTGAGTGGGGTATGAAGGACAATCCATCCCTAGGTTGAGTGGATGTAAAGAGCTGTGCAAAGGAAGCAATTTGCAGCACAACAGCAACAAATGTTTTAATGGTCCCACAAAACTCAAAAATGTGTGTGTGCGTGTGTGTATATATAACTATTTACGTATATACAAACAGAGCACTCTCATCAGGGGCGGCTCCAGGCCCCAGCACGCCAAGCGCGTGCTTGGGGCAGCATGCCGCGGGGGGCGCTCTGCCGGTTGCAGGGAGGGCGGTAGGCGGCTCTGGCGGACCTCCCACAGGCGTGCCTGCAGAGGGTCCGCTGGTCCCACGGCTTCGGTGGAGCATCTGCAGGCACATCTGTGGGAGGTCCACCAGAGCTGCGGGACCAGCGGACCCTCCACAGGCACGTCTGTGGGAGGTCCACGGGACCAGCGACCGGCAGAGCGCCCCCTGCGGCGTGCCGCCATGCTTGGGGTGGCGAAATGGCTAGAGCCGCCTCTGACCCTCATAATGCCAGGAAACTGACATTGTGGTTTGAACCCCGCTACAAGGGGAGAAGAAATCCCCTTGCACAGAGTGGTAAAGGATTGTGAAGCCCTGCCCTGCGGAAGGGCTGGAGGAAATCTGTTAGAGCTGCACTGTAAGTTGAACATGCTGAGTAAGCTGACAGCATGCTGTGTATGTGACTGTTAGAAAGAGAAAACTGAGGCAGGTTGAAGCACCTATACAGTGGGTATGGTAACCATAGGAGGATTCTCAGAGTGGGCTGTGGAGGTGGGAGTCCCCCAGTGGTGCTGGAACTAGAGATGCTGGGAAGGCTGCCTCACCCTCTGGCTTGAAGCAGTAATAACAAAAACTGAATACATGTTTTCCATCATGAAAACCCATGGATTCCCCAGCAAAGGGAGAACTGATATACTGGCTTCCACACTACCCTCCTCCTGGAGCAGGAGAGGGAAGAGCTAGAACACAAGGCACTCTGGCTAATCTGAGCTAGCAGATGGCCCTTTGGGGACCATTGTCAGCTGGCATAGTAGCCCCCAAACCCTGTTAATTGGATCCAGGGCAGGGTAGAGTGCTCCCTCATGGCCAATTCCTCTCTGTTGCACCAAGTGGAGCTCAGGAATGGGAGAGAATATGAACTACTGCCTTTAAATGGCCACAGCAGGAATGATTCAAAGTTTGCCACCTTTTTACTGATAGGAACAAAAAGCTGTTTATGGAAAAATGGCAGCCCTCCAGCACTAGAATGTATGTCACACGAAAGCAATGGCTTGTCCCAACTGGCCTTTATTTCCTATCACAATACACATCTTGCCCACAGTAACTTCCAGGAGGGACTAGCATGAGGAGATAGTTCTTCATTCAGTAGTTCCAGCTGGCCAGCTCTTGCATGAGATTCATGAGCAGTAGTAAACAATGCAAATGGTTACCTCAGTGCTAGTACCAGTGCATCCATACCAGCTAATAGTAACGGTTAATAAATTTGCACCCAAAGAAACTTTCACTTCAGTTTCAGAGTAGCAGCCGTGTTAGTCTGTATCCGTAAAAAGAACAGGAGTACTTGTGGCACCTTAGAGATTAACAAATTTATTTGAGCATAAGCTTTCGTGGGCTACAGCCCACTTCATCGGATGCATAGAATGGTGTAAGGATAGTTATCATAAAATTGCCACCTTCAGGTCTGTTACTGAGTGACCAGAGAGATTGAAGTGTTCTCCTACTGGTTTTTGAGTGTTAGAACACTACTGGTGTTCCTGATGTCAGATTTATGTCCGTTTATTCTTTTGTGTAGAGACTGTCCGGTTTGGCCAATGTACATGGCAGAGGGGGATGCAACAGAAAGACTTCAAAAACAGACTCCACTGAGAAACTGCTGAGCTTTGAATTGATTTGCAAATTAGATACCATTAACTCTGGCTTGAATAGAGACTGGGAATGGCTGAATCATTATACTACTTGAATCTATTTCCTTATGATAATATCCTTACACCTCTTGTCAACTGTCTGTAATTGACCATCTTGATTATCACTACAAAAGTTTTTTTCCTGCTGATAACAGGTCATCTTAATTAATTAGCCTCTTAGAGCTGGTATGGCATCTTCTCTGTGTGTGTGTGTGTGTATATATATACACACACACACATTCACTCTTCTTATATGTTCCATTCTATGCATCCGATGAAGTGGGCTGTAACTCACAAAAGTTTATGCTCAAATAAATGTGTTAGTCTCTAAAGTGCCACAAGTACTTCTGTTCTTCGCTTCAGTGTTGCCAGTCCCAGTGTTCAAAAATCATATGTCAAGCCCCCAATAATCCTGGCTTACTGAAAATAAGATATTGGGGTTCTTATTTACCTTTTGGATTTTGAACCTTTGGGGTGCACTCTGGTCATGTTTTCAATCTTTTTTTTTTCTGCAAATATGAGAGCTAGAAATGTACTTTCATTAAAAAATAAAATTTGAACTGCTTATGTAGTTACCTGAGACCAGGATCAGTGGCTTTTTGAAACCCACCAAGTATCATTGACTTGCAGTAACATCATGAGAACTGGCAACACTGAGGTCAGAGTCTAAGCCAAAAGCAGGCCTGTAGCTATGACGTTTATGTAATTGCTCTAATCAGTATTCTAGAGCATCTGCTTTACTGGCAGTATTGATGCTTGAATGAATCTTATTGCCAGCCTTTGTAATCTAACACTGAAAGAGATGCTTGGGGCTTTGCGACTGCCTGGAGTAAATCAGTGTAAAAGTTTCAGTTTGGAGTTCAATGTGTGATATGAATGGTCAACTCTGTATAAGTGTTGTCTCCCCTACACAGTAATTGACTTTAACTGGATACTCTGATTTATCAGGGTTTGTGATAATGGTGGTATAGCAACATGACCGAAAAGGAAAAGAGATTTTTGTGTGTGTAAAGGGGGTACGGGGAGAGAGATAATACGACATCACATGTATATGTGGGTGTTATCAATTTCCAATGCTATTGTGCAGACGGGACATTGGAATCAGAAAGGATATGGCTGGTTAAAATCTTAGTTTCTTAATGGCATCATAAAGCCAGCTCACTAGGGCTTGATACAAAGCTCATTGAAGTTAATGGAAAGTCTCCCTTTGACTTCAATGGACTTTTGCATCAGACCTTAATGACAACTCTGGAGGCCTTACCTAGATAAATCTCCCATAGATTTCAACTGGGGGTAGGGAGCAGTTGCCTGAGTGGGGACTACAGGATCTAGTCACAAATAACTATTGGAGTGCCCAGACTTTTCCAGCAGGAGGAACAGATCCCTCCAGCCTTTGCAAAATAATGGATGAAAACTTTCTGGTAAATTTTGCTGACTGATTTCATTGTTGTTGAAGTCTCAACTGAACCTCAGAAGTCATCTCTACATGCTAAATGCTTTCATTATCTTTTACCTTCTTAGGGCCATAGTTTTCCATTGCACTATCCAGCTGTGACACTGCACAAGCAAATGGCATCTTCATGAACATAATCACTTTAACTTCCCAAAATGAGTGCACATGCTATTTCCATGTAGAATCCTGTATATTTGGGTACCCAAACTCCTCCTCTCCCTAAAAATGTTGGGTGCACAAATAAAGGCACAAAAAAGTAGAGACCCTTCTGGCCCTTACTATTTAGTTTGACCTTGGGCCGGTCTATTCTTCATTACTGCCACTATTGCTGCTATTCTTGTTTAACGAGATAATCCAAATCTCATTTGATTCACAGAGCACTGGATACAACACACTTTATTAAGGCATTTCTGAGTTTTGCATGTCAACTCAGCAGTCTGCAGTCCTATCTTCTATGAAGGAAAGAGACCTAATGCATTTTACAGTTGACTGTTTCTCAGAAGCATTAGCTTTTGTCAGTGTGTATATTTGAACAGCAGATTTTTTGTTAAAGTAATACATTTATTGTACATTTTGTTTAGAGGTGTTACCTCAGTATATTTAATAGTGATTCTCAGAAAGAGAAAACTACAGCAGTTTCTGTTCTGCCAAAAAGGTCACCTTTTTTGTGAAAGCAGTAACACGATAACTGTGGGGCTACTTTTGTTGACTGATGGCAGGATGCCAGAGATCCATTGAAAAGAACTCCACTCACAGAGGTTCATCATTCCTTTGAGTATTTTACAGTGACGCTGGAGAGCCTTGCCACTGTCTTCTGCTTGCACTCCCTCTTTCAAATCTTCATTGCATCTTGATGCTGCGCACACTTTCCTTAGACATTAATGTTTACACACTATCACTAATACCATGTTGAAGTTTTCTGTATTCTGTCTTTTGTTTGGAACTAGTCAAGAGCTGCTTAGTTATTAATGTATATGATGGTGTGGTGGTGATTTGAAACAATGAAAAATGGTACAGAGAATTTAAATGGAAACTGTCCCTCAGCTCTTAAATAGGTATTTAGAGTTGTGCTGTTTGTGCCAGCGTTTTCTCTATTTACCTTGGATTTTGTCAGTGTAATATGTAGGGCTCCATGTGCCCTGCAATTTTGAAGCCACAAAGTTTACCAGACTATTTGCCCTTTGCTGAAAAATCGTGACCCAAGGACTAAGCTACCATTTAAAAAAAAACAACAACAACAAAAACTAGCCCTCATGCTTGTAGAGAAAACATGGTATTTGCTATTCTACACGTATATATTTTATCACTTCTGTCTGCAGACAGAGTGAAACCATAGTTCTGGGAGGTGTGAATTGCCCTCGATTGTTAACTCTGGAAGTGTAACAATATTGACATTTAAATTGTCCCCCTTAATTTTGCATTAATTATATGTTTCTGATACATCATCAGAGTTCTTATCCTGCTTTCCCAAACTGCCTTCCATGCCTCTCCACTGGCACCTTAAAGACTAACAGATTTATTTGGCATAAGCTTTCATGGGCAAAAAACTGTTAGTCTTTAAGGCCCGATCTACACTGGGTGGGTGGATCGATCTAAGTTAAGCAACTTCAGCTATGTGAATAACGTAGCTGAAGTCGACGTACTTAGATCAACTTACCACGGTGTCTTCACTGCGGTAGGTCGACTGCTGAAGCTCCCCTGTCGACTCCGCCTATGCTTCTCGCTCCGGTGGAGTACTGGAGTCGACTGGAAAGCGCTCGGTGGTCAATTTATCGCGTCTTCACTAGATGCAATAAATCGACCCCCGCTGGATTGATCACTCCGGAGGTAAGTGTAGACATGCCCTAAGATGCCACTGGACTCCTTGTTGTTTTTGTGGATACAGACTAACATGGCTATGTTATGCTATGCAAAGAACATGAGATTAGCTAATAATTAAATTATACATTAATTTTTATAATATAAATATAAAATCCTACTCCTAGAGCTACCCCTCTGATACTTGATACCCTAACTGTCTTTCACCAGCAGCCAGGCTTCCCCTGAAACAATCTTCAATGTGGTGTAAAATAAATTGAATTAAGTGGCATAGCCCCTTCAGCAGCTTGCCTGCGGGAGGTCCCCAGTCCCACAGATTTGGCGGCTTGCCTGCGGGAGGTCCGCCAGTCCCGTGGCTTCGGCGTGCCCACCGCCAAATCCGCAGGACGGGCAGACCTCCCACAGGCGCACCGCCGAAGGCTGCCTGACTGCTGCCCTCGCAGGGACCGGCAAGGCATCCCTCACGCTTGCCGCCCCAGGCATGTTCTTGGAGCGCTGGTGCCTGGATCCACCGCTGAGCCCCTTTCAAGACTGGGTCCATTGTTTGTATAAAGTAACTGCAATCCACTAGTCTAGTTGTAGGCAGTTTCCTCTGGGAACTCGCTCTTGTAAAGGAGAATTACAAGTTACAAGTTACTAATTACATCAGTGATTATTGGCATCTGTATGGAAAGAAGGAATAATCCTTTCTCACTTAAAGATTTGGTATAATGATTCAAGTTTCCTTTCTTAATTCACTTCTTCCTACAACTATATTAGGATGCAGGATAATTAAATGCTTCAGCTTCCTGTAATAAAAAGTCACTTTTTCAGAATTGCCCAGGTGTGGGTGATTTTTTTTTTTTTTAATAGCTGAGGCTCATTAATGGTCCTGTGTGTATTTTTAGAGCTTGGCATCAATCAGGAAAGGTCATTAGATCATTATGCAAGTGACTGAATCAGCAATATGGTATCTTATCTTGTCAAAGTGGTAACTTTAACATTATCAAAGTGATTCAAAGACATTCATTTGCCTTGGATCTAAGTTAAGTTTGCCCCTTTAGAGAGAGACAATACAAAGCTCTAAGGCTACGTCTACACTACAAACTCTGATTGATGCAAGTTATGTTGGCATGCGGACGCTTACATTTACATATCACTTGGGTTCATGCATACTTTGCTACTTGTGTCAGTGCTGTGCATACTCACCAGGAGTGCTTGAGTCAATGTAAAGTGTGGTGCATGTTGGGTAGGTATCTGTTTCCCAGGTGCTGCTGTCCAGCACAGTTCCTTTTGGGAAATTTTTGCAATGTGTTGTAGGGTAGAAATGACTTGCCTAGAGATCTCTGGCAGCTAGGGGTCAAGTTCTCAGCACGCAACTTTCTCCATCCCATGGTACTATCCATATTCCATAATTTTTGTGACTTAAAATCCCACAAACGCATGTGTAACTTTTTGGTGCCTGGCATCTCTGAGAGGAGCATGGAGCCTGCAGAGCTCTACGCTATTCTCATGAATGTTGCAAATACAGGTCACATGATTCTCCTGTATTTGCTGTTCCACAGGAAGTACCGCAACAACTGGAGATGTGAGGATTTCTTCTAGGACAGGTTGTTATGGGACCAGCAGTGGCTCCAGGCACCAGTGCTCCAAGTGCGTGCCTGGGGCGGCAAGCCACGGGGGGGGGGCAGCCTGCCAGTCCCTGCGAGGGCAGCCGTAGCAGGGTGGTCCCCTGCTCCTGCCCTGAAGGGCTTAAAACAGCCCTGGGGGAAGGTTGTGGCTGGGAGCTACTAAGCTGAGCCCATTGGGGAAAGTAGGCTCAGCTGTGGCCATGCCCCAATCAGGCCCAGCTGGCCCCTATAAGAGGCTGTGAGCCAGAGGTCCAAGGAGTCTCTCTCTAGCTGTAGAGGGAGATGGGCCTGGCTGCAGGGAGCTGGACATAAGGTACCTGAGTGAAGCAGGGCTGGGGAAAGGCAGAGGAGCTGGGGAGCTCCAGCCTAGAAAGTCCCAGGCTGCGGCCTAGCATAAGGCTAACAGGTACTGGGGGTTGCACAGGGAAGCCCAGGGGTAGGCCAAGGCAGCAGGTCCAAACCCAACCTTGCCAGTGATGAGTAGGCTGATACTGCAGTCTGCAACAGGACGTGGGGCTAGACAATGACAGGCAGTAGCCATATACTGAGGCAAGGTGGGGATAGTGGGTGGGGTTCCCCAGGGAGGGGAGATCCTAAGACTGAGGGGTTACTGCCAGGGGGCAGCACCCCAGGTAAAAGGGCACCGGGGTCCAGGGAGGGACACGGGGGCCAGAGGACAGGCGGATCACTGGCCTGCAGAGGGCACTCCGGAGCTGGAATCGAGCTAATTCCCAGAAGACACCAGCAGGAGGCGCCGCAAGGGTGAGTCCGCTCGTCTACAGCGGCAGTCAGGCAGCCTTTGGCGGCTTGCCTGCGGGAGGTCCACTGGTCCTGCGGATTCAGCGGCAATTCAGCGGCGGGTACACTGAAGCCGCGGGACTGGCGGACCTCCCGCAGGCAAGCCACCAAATCCGCAGGACTGGGGACCTCCCACAGGAAAGCCGCCGAAGGCAGCCTGCCTGCCGTGCTTGGGGCAGCAAAAAAGCTAGAGCCGCCCCTGTATGGGACATAGTGAAAAAACAATTCAGGGTTATTGGTGGCGTTCACGGAACAGCTGCAAATAGTGGATCGCTGCTTCTGGGCCAGAGAAAAAAGCACTGGCTAGTAGGATTGCATCGTAATGCAGGTTTGGGATGACAAGCAGTGGCTGCAGAACTTTTGGATGCAAAATGAGAGCTGCATTGACAATGGAGAAATGAGTGATGCTTGTACTCTGGAATCATGCAACACTGATTTGCTACCAGTCAGTGAGAAATCATTTGGAGATGGAACATTCACAGGAGAGACTGTTGTCTCGCAAGTCTACAGGGCCATTAATAATCTCCTGATATGCAGGTCTGTGACTCTTGGCAACGTGCAAGACATAATGGTGGATCACAAGGACACTTCATCTATATCAGTGTGGGTTGGTTAAGGAAGGTGCATGATGCCTGCATCTTTAAGAACACAGGCCTGTTCAGAAAGCTGCAAGTAGGGACAGTTTATGAAACGCCAACAGTGATTCGGGGGGGCCCAGCCTACTCTTTGCTCCCGGGCTCATAAAGCAGTACATTGGCCATCTTGACAGCACCAGGAAAAGATTCAGCTACTGGCTCAACAGGTGCAGATTGACTGTTTGAATGTGCTTTTGGTAGACCAAAGGAAACACTGGCAGTGTTTGTTCACTAGATTGGATCTCAGTCAGAAACACATCCCAGTGGTGTTGGCTGCCTGTTGCATCCTACATAATATCTGTAAAGTAAAGGGGGAAAAGCTGCCGTCAGGATGGAGGTGGTGTGGCAGCTGACTTTAAACAGCCAGACACAAGGGCTATTACAAGACCCCAGTGTGGACCTATGCAGTTGATGGTGGCTTTGAAAGAGCACTTAAAGGATTAGCCACGCCAGTGGCTTCGGAGTGCCTTGGCACAGCACTGTTCTCCAGCCACAACCATGGTGAGTATGGCCTGCTGAGGGGTGGGGTCATTTTTTTTTCTCTTGCATGAAGCTATAAAATTTTGGTCCCTATTCCATGGATATGAGCATAGGGCAATGGCACAGAATATTGACACTATTTTCCACAAGTGGTTGTGATTTTAGCTGATATCTCACTTCTGAGGGTCACAAAGGCACAGAGAACACAGCTGCTATTGGCATTCTGAAGCTGTCCAGGCCCATATGCCATTAGCCTGTTTACTGCAATGGTGCCAGCCAAACTATTGCAGAGTGGGGTGGGAAAGTGTTCTATTGGGGAGGAAGCAATCCCCAGAAACCTTCGGGAGAGGATTGCAGAGTATCTCTGTGAAAGTTTTATCAAGATCTCAGGAGGATAAATGGGACATGCCTAGGCACATAAAGTGTCCTGCATGGCCCCTCCTTCTGCCTAACTCTACAGGGGAATGAAAAAACAGGTGCCAACTCTACCTCTGTTGTACTACTTTTGTCTTAAATTGGGAATGGGATTATAAAGTCTCCAGGATTATAAATTAGCTTTCGTGAACTCTGAACTCACTTTAAAAACCTGGAGAGATGAAGTACTGTGTGGATTGTCATTTATGTTCCATACAAATAAACATCAGAGGTGGAAATGGGATGCATGACCTGTTTGGAAACTCTCTTCCTCTCTGTGGAGAAGCCCTAAAAATTCTTCGTGAGGAACCAATAATCTCCTCAACCACCCCATTCAAACCAGACCTTTTGCAGCACTGTCGCTGCAGCAGAGAGACTGTACAGCTTTCTCTGGAGCTGGTCAATGCTGTTCTCAACATGGGTGGAGTGAACAATCCAATACATTGTGATGGGCCTCTTTCAGTCCTGTTCCTATACTGCCCCAGTCCCTATCGGTCTTGAAACTATTATATTTAGCATCTTTTAACTGGAACATCCTAGCCTTTCTTTGCTAATCTAGAATTTCAGTGTTAAAAAATCACCGGAAAGTGTCTTGTGTTTAGAGACTGAGGTTTTTTTTTTAAACATAGAAAGGAGTTCACTGTCCATGTGAAGCTCAGGGCAGGAAGCACTATTCTCCACCAGAGATCATAAAGCAATGCTTCTGCATCTGAGAAGTGATTATCAGATATCAAAGGAAAGAAAAAGGGAATACTTAGTGCTGGACTGAGGCCTGAAAAATCCATACCCCAACAGATGTAGCTATGCTGACCTAACCCCCTGTGTAGACACAGCTATGTAGATGGAAGAATGCGTCCATTGACTTAGCTACCATCATCTGGGGAGGTGGTATATGGAGAAATCCCTTCCATTGCTGTAGGCTATGACTATAGGCCAGGGGTCGGCAACCTCTGGCACGCAGCTCACTAGGGTAAGCACCCTGGCGGACCGGGACAGTTTGTTTATATGCTGCGTCCACAGGTTTGGCTGATCACAGCTCCCACTGGCTGCGGTTCATCACTCCAGGCCAATGGGGGCGGCGGGAAGCGGCGTGGGCCGAGGGATGTGCAGGCCGCGGCTTTCCACCACCCTCATTGGCCTGAAGCAGCGAACCGCAACCAGTGGGAGCCGCGATTGGCCCAGCCCGCCAGGGTTCTTACTCTGGCGAGCTGCATGCCATCGGTTGCCGACCCCTGATATAGGCTATGACCTGTAGATATGCTGGTGTAATCTCCATAGTGTAGAGATAGTTCTCTGAAGGAAAAAAAGAACTCCTGTAATGATTCAACACCTCCCTTTCACTCACTCGCTAATCTCTGGCAAGTAAATAGCAACTTTGTTTCAATACATAAACAAAATATTGCATTGAAGTGTGGGCCTAGCTGAGCTTCAGGAAGATAGAAAATTTGGCTTAAAACTTTATTGGGTATAAACTGACACAGCTTCATTGACTTCAATTTGACCTTGAAATTGGTGATGTATTCTTGTCCCTTGTTTCTGTGCTGCCAAAGTGTCTCAAAATATTTAGTATGCTGCACTACATGAATGGCATGAGACTATATCTCAGCTTCTGCACAAAAAGTGACATTGTACATAACTGGCAGCTTTGACTCCTTCTGTGCAAGACGGTTTGCCCTGTTAATGAATACTGTGAATTGTGTACAATTGCATACATTCCATTCACAACACTTTGAAAAAACTCACTTATTTGTGGTTTTTAAATCTAAAGAAAACATACCAAACTGTGGGCTGTCCTCTGGGTAAATACCACCTATGCTTTTCCGCTAGAAATTTATCACAACAGCTTCTTTACAGAAAGCAGGATCAGATTTTTAAAAGCTATATTTAGGTGCCTAGGGGGATTTTCAAAAGCTCCTATGTGCCTAACTCCTATTGAAATCACTGGGAGTTACTTAGGTGCTTCTGAAAATACCACAAGGTGCCTAAATACATTTAAAAATCTGTCCTTGGTTTCCTCAGATTTCAGTTTGAACACTGTTTTAGTGATAGGACATAAATGTCCTAAATTTCCAAGCTGAGGAGAAAATGTTACTAGTTGTTTGAACAAGGACAGAAATGAAAGAAACTTTTAAAATCATACTGATGACGATTGCCAAACTTAGGCCCTGATTCAGCAAGGTATTTGAGCATGCATGTAGCTTTAAGCATGGTAGTAACCCCACTGAAATCAGTGGGGCTACGCCTGAGCGTAACTGACAAATGTGTGTGAGGGTATGTCTACACTACGAAATTAGGTCAAATTTATAGAAGTTGATTTTTAGGAAGCAATTTTATACAGTCGATTGTGTGTGTCCCCACTAAGTGCATTAAGTCGGCGGCGTGCATCCACACTACTGTGGCTAGCATTGACTTTCGGAGTGTTACACTGTGGGTAGCTATCCCACAGTTCCCGCAGTCTCTGCTGCCCACTGGAATTCTGGGTTGAGCTCCCAATGCCTGATGGGGCAAAAATATTGTTGCGGGTGATTCTGGGTAAATGTCGTCAGTCGCCCCTCCCTCCATGAAAGCAACAGCAGACAATCATTTCGCACCTTTTTTCCGTGCAGACGCCATACCTCGGCAAGCGTGCAGCCAGCTCAGCTCACCGACACCACCGCTGTTGTGTCCTGGGTGCTGCTGTCAGCAGATGGTGCAATAGGACTGCTAACTGTCATCATACACCGCTTCCACAGCAATTCTGCTCTGCTGCTCTTGTCTCAATAGCGAATTTCTCCACATTGTCTGTCATGTGCTCCCGGATACGTGTGTTCTTCCTCAGGGAAATGTGCATGGTGCTAACTGTCATCCTCCACCACTTCCGCTGCAACTCTGCTCTCCTGGTGCCATGAATCTACCTCACAGGTCCTCTTGTCTTTCTGTATAAATATCTATTCTTGTGGCATCCGTCGTCATCCACTGCTTCCGCTGCAACTCTTTTCTCCTGCAGACGCCATACCACGGCAAACATGGAGCCCACTCAGCTCACCGGTGCTGTTGTGAGCATTGTAAACACCTTGCAATTATCCTGCAGCATGTGCAGAACCTGCAAAAGCAGGCAAGGAGGCGACAACAGCGCGATCACGATAGTGATGAGGACATGGACACAGACTTTTCTCAAAGCACGGGCTCTGGCAATTTGGACATCATGGTGGTAATGGCCGTGGAACGCCAATTCTGGGCCCGGGAAACAAGCACAGACTGGTGGGACCATCTAGTGTTGCGGGTATGGGATGATTTCCAGTGGCTGCGAAACTTTCGCATGCATAAGGGCACTTTCATGGAACATTGTGACTTGCTTTCCCCTGCCTTGAAGCGCAGGAATACCAAGATGAGAGCAGCCCTCACAGTTGAGAAGCGAGTGGTGAGAGCCTTTTGGAAGCTTGCAACACTAGACAGCTACTGGTCAGTAGGGAATCAATTTGGAGTGGGTAAATCTACTGTGGGGGCTGCTGTGATCCAAGTAGCCAACGCAATCACTGAGCTGCTGCTATCAAGGGTAGTGACTCTGGGAAATGTGCAGGTCATAGTGGATGGCTTTGCTGCAATGGGATTCCCTAACTGTGATGGGGCAATAGATGGAACGCATATCCCTATCTTGGGACCGGACCTCCTTGGCAGCTAGTACATAAACTGCAAGGGGTACTTTTCAATGGTGCTGCAAGCACTGGTGGATCACAAGGGATGTTTCACCAACATCAACATGGGATGGCCGGTAAAGGTGCATGATGCTTGCATCTTCAGGAACTCTGGTCTGTTTGAACAGCTGCAGGAAGGAACTTACTTCCCAGACCAGAAAATTACAGTTGGGGATGTTGAAATGCCAATAGTTATCCTTGGAGACCTAGCCTACTCCTTGTTCCCATGGCTCATGAAGCCATACACAGGCAGCCTGGACAGTAGTAAGGAGCAGTTCAACTATAGGCTGAGCAAGTGCAGAATAGTGGTAGAATGTGCATTTGGACATTTAAAAGCTCGCTGGCGCAGTTTACTGACTAGGTTAGACCTCGGCAAAACCAATATTCCCATTGTTATTGCTGTTTGCTGTGTGCTCCACAATATCTGTGAGAGTAAGGGGGAGACATTTATGGCGGGGTGGGAGGTTGAGGCAAATCATATGGCAGCTGATTATGCGCAGCCAGACACCAGGGTGATTAGAAGAGCACAGCTGGGTGCCCTGTGCATCAGAGAAACTTTGAAAACCAGTTTCATGACTGGCCAGGCTACAATGTGACAGTTCTCTTTGTTTCTCCTTGATGAAAACCTGCCCCTTTGGTTGACTCTACTTCCCTGTAAGCCAACCGACCTCTTCCCTTCAATCAGCACTTTCAGTTGCAATAGTCATTATTGTTTCAAAATCATGCATTCTTTATTCATCACACAAATAGGGGGGAAACTCACAAAGTAGCCTGGGAGGGGTGGGTGGGGAGGGAAGTATCGGGTGAGGTGGTGGATGAGGGGAGGTGGGAAGGACAAGGCTACACTACAGTTCAAAACTTACTGCATGCCAGTCTTCTGTTGCTTGGGCAATCCTCTGGGGTGGAGTGGCTGGGTGCCCGTAGCCTTCCCTCCGCATTCTTGGGCATCTGGGTGAGGAGGATATGGAACTTGGGGAGGAGGGCAGGTGGTTATACAGGGTTGCAGTGGCGGTCTGTGCTCCTGCTGCCTTTCCTGGGGCTCCACCAGATGCCTGAGCATGTCAGTTTTCTTCCCCATTAGCCTCAGCATTGCATCCTACCTCCTCTCAGTGTTCTCCTCTCTTCTCTCGTCGCATTCATTTAACACTTTCCTGGACTCTGCCATTGTTTGCCTCCACACATTCTGCTGAGCTCTTTCAGTGCAGGAGGACTGCATGAGCTCTGAGAACATGTCATCACAAATGCTTTTTTTTCACCTTCTAATCTGACTAGCCTCTGGGACGGAGATGATAGGGAGAGAGTAGAAACATTTTGCAGCTGCAGGAGGAAAAAAAGGGAGAGTAGTATTTAAAAAGATACATTTTAGAGAACAAAGGGAAGACTATTTCACACTGAATCAAGCGATTCACATTACATAGCACATGTGCTTTTGATACAAGGTTGGATTTTGCCTCTTATATTGAGTGCCTGCCGGTTTGGTGTGAGACATCACACACGCTCGGCTGGGCAACAGAATTCGTCTTGAAGTCAGCCATGGTAAGGCGAAGGGTTTCGGCTTCTTCAACCTTCATAACATGTGGGAACAGTTTCAAACAGCAGCGTCCTCCTTTCCCATAGCAAGCAAAGGCCATTGGGTTGGCCATTTAAAAGGAGGGGCTGTGGTTTTAGAGTGAATGTGCAGCACAATCCAACTACCCCGCTCCAATTCTCTGGGATGATCGCTTCACCCCCTCCCACCACGTCACTAGTATCAGGGAAGATCCCTGTCAGCCAAACGCAAACAGCTCAGCATGAATGGACTTCCCCCCCACTGCATGGCTAACAGCGGGGATGATTTATTTTCAGCCAAAGGCAAACAGCCCAGCAGGAAAAGGCACCTCTGAATGTCCCCTTAAACAAATTTCCCGTATTTCAACCAGGTGACTATGAATGATATCACTCTCCTGAGGCTAACACAGAGAGATAAAGAACAAATCTTGCTTGAATGCCACCAAAGCCTGGGCCCATTCGCTGCAATATTTTGTTCTGCAATGATTCCAGACTACTTGCTACTGGCTTGGCGTAGTAAAGTGTCCTACCATGGCAGACGAAATAAGGCTGCCCTCCCCAGAAACCTTCTGCAAAGGCTTTTAGAGAACCTCCAGGAGAGCTTCATGGAGATGTCCCTGGAGGAATTCCGCTCCATCCCCAGACACGTTAACAGACTTTTCCAGTAGCTATACTGGCCACGAACGCATCCCAAGTCTTCAGGGCAAATTAATAATTAAACATGCTTGCTTTTAAACCCTGTATTATATTTACAAAGGTACACTCACCAGAGGTGTCTTCTCTGGCTTCATGGTCCAGGAGCCCGCCTTGGGAGGGTATTGGCTCCAGGGTGATGAACAGTTCCTGGCTGCCAGGGAGAAGGGATTCTCCACTTGCCTGCTGTGAGCTATCCTCAACCACCACCACCTCCTCCTCATCCACAAAATCCTCATCCCTGTTGTGTGAGACTCCCCCCTTGCAGGTGTCCACGGACAGTGGTGGGGTAGTGGTAGCCCCCCCCTCGAATTGCATGCAGCTCATCATAGCAGTGGCATGTATGGGGCTCTGACCTGGAGCGACCATTTGCATCCTTTGGTTTTTGGTAGGCTTGCTCAGCTCCTTAGCTTTTCACATGGCACCCCTGTGTGTCCCTGTTGTAGCCTCTGTCCATCATGCCCTTGGAGATTTTGGCAAATATATTGGCATTTCATCTTTTGGAACCAAGTTCTGCCTGCATGGATTCTTCTCCCCATACAGCGATCAGATCCAGTATCTCCCGTTCTGTTCATGCTGGAGCTCTTTTGCGATTCTGGGACTCCTTGGTCACCTGTGCTGATCAGCTCGCCATGCTGGCCAAACAGGAAATGAAATTCAAAAGTTCCCAGGGCTTTTCCTGTCTACCTGGTCACAATGGAGCACTCTGGGATAGCTCCTGGAGGCCAATACTATCAAATTGCATCCACACTACCTCAAATTCGACCCAGCAAGGTCAATTTTAGCACTAAACCCCTCGCCGGGGAGGAGTACAGAAATCGATTTTAAGACCCCTTTAAATCAACAAAACAGGCTTGGTCCTGTGGACGGGTGCAGGGTTAAATCGACCTAACGCTGCTAAATTCAACTTAAACTCGTAGTGTAGACCAGGGCTAAGTAACTTGCTGAATTGAAGCCATGGCTTGTTAACACGAGAGAGTGAGCGTGTTTGTATATTTGTATCGTTGCTTAGCCACTGAGACCAACCTTCCATATTCTACATATAGAGGCTGGAGGAGAAAAATGAGGAAGTGACTGAATTACAAATGAAACTCTGATTCAAAATATCAAATGACTTGGAGCTCAACAGCTTAAGGCATAACAGCAATAGTCTTTCATATCTGGCACTATGGTTTGAATTTCCTGAAGGCATAAATATTTGGAAATGAACAGACTGACTCTTAACTCGGCTCTGATAAAGTTGTCTCAAGAATTGGCTGGAAAAGAGAATTCTGACTGCTGCAAGTAGTAGTGTTTTTTCCTTGAAAGCTTGGCATGAACACTACACAGTAAGAAAGATCAGCGGAATACTTCACACCTGAGAAGTTAGCGCCTAGTGATCTCTCTTGTTGTTTTTGCTTTTTATCTTATTTATGCCACACTTCAGCAGCCATATTTATTGGCAGGTGTTTGTTTCGTATTTCCCTCACCAATCAGGCTATTATATATCCTAGCATTGTGGTGCTTAGTGCAAAGCAGATCAATATTTCACTTTAAGTTTCTGCCACAAGAGAGCAGTGTTGATGTTATAAGCTGAGGCAGTGTGCCTCTCATAATCTTTTTTTCTTCCATCAAAACATGTTTGAATATTGCAAGTGAAATTCTGATTTAGTATAACAAATGTTCTGAGAGCTCAACAGATTAGGGGTTAAACATAATGAATGATCTTTAATTTCTGATGCTGTTTCAGTCTCTTGGAGGTACAACAGAAATGAGTTTAGGGTTGTCTTTTTATTTTTTAATAGCTTATAAAATTCATGGTGTTTCACCCTCACACACAGCATATACAATTTTTTAATTTTATATAGGCCAAATTCTGCTCTCACGCTGATGCAACTTTGTTGAAGTTAATGGAATTTCATGGGTATAAATGAGAGCATAATTTGGGAGGAGTATGTTGTGATGTGACAAGATTTTCAAAGATGCTGAGCTTCACTGGGAGTTATGAATGCTCAGCTTTGAAAATCAGGCAAGTGCTGCTCATTTATATGAACAGAGTCAAATCTTGATTGTCTTGATTTACAAAATTATTACTGAAGAGCATCAACAGTAGATCAAGTTAATGGGAGTTTTGCATGAATAAGCATGCAGAATTTGCACAAGTACATTGCATTAGTAAAGATGGCGTGTGTGTGTTGTTGGCAAGCTATTGGTGAGGATCACAAATACTGAACCACTACAGATATTCATACAGCGTTTGTATCTTGGGGGTAGAAATTCAGTTCTCACAGATCAATTAGAACTGTGTAGGGAAAAACACCCCCTTCTTCCCCGCACTTCCCAAAAACTCTCCCACCAAGCTGGAAATCACAGATGTGATATTACTTGAAAAGAGAAAACATCCATTTAGTCTCTAAACTTTCAATATTTTCCACAAAAATGCTTAATGTGATTTTTTTTTTTTTACTGGTGTAAAAGCTATGGGTTTTGCTCTGATGTAATGAAGTTGATTTGTTCCCCAGTGGAATTTTGCCACTTAGTACAATTAATGATGGTTACATTTGGGTCTTGATCAAATTTACCAATTCTCACAAATTCATGAAAATCTGTGTTCACAGGCAAAAGCTGATAATTCATTATTGCAAGAGTGAACAGAATGACTTATCAATAAAAGCAAATTGTTCAGTAAACTTGTACTTACTTATAAAACAGATATGGGACGTGGTCCTTGCCTTGAAAGCGTAGGCAATGATTTTAAAGTTGCTGAGCACACACACTCCCAAATAACTTCACTTTGAATTATGAATGCTCAGCATCTATGTGAATCAAGACTAAATGAGACACACCCAAGCCAAGTCACAGGACAACAATTTCAGTAAGTGTGGATGAGGGGAAGATGGGAAGGATTACCTGAAGAGAAGGTGGGTTTGAACGGGAGCTGTGAGAGATTGCTTGGCAGATAAAGGTAAAGGGAATGTTCCAAACATGACAGCAGCATTTTAGGTATGAAATCAAGAATGGAAAGAATTATGGGACAAATTTTCTGCGGGCATAGCACTACTGAAGTCGGTGGAGTTATACCAACAGAGAATTTGCCTTAGTGGGGGCAGATTAATAGGAGCATTAGGAAGAGAACGGGGAGTGAGGGTCTATGGAAGGTGGAAAGGAGTAAACTACAGTGGAGAAGGGAGGTTAGGGAAGTGTGTGGGGGGGTCAACATTCTGCATGGTCTTATAACTCAGGATGAGGATCCTGAGTAAGGAGTAGTCTGAACTGGATTTGGATGTCTAACTAAAAATAGCTGTCTTCTCTTATTTAAATATGCATAATATCTACAAATCATTCAACTTTCTACGTGCTGCTATGATTGGAATGACTTGCATCCTAAATTAAGAACCATTCATATCTTCTGGATTTTCCTGAACAGGTTATGAATGTACCAGAGTATAAACTGTTTTTTTTTAAATCTGATAAGCAAGGATAGCATAATACACTTGTGCAAGTTTGAAATGCCTATATTTAATCTCTAGAGGCTGTGTTTTGTCTTGAAGTTTAATTCTCAGTTTGAATAAATGTTGTACAAGGAAGATGTACAGGGATTTTATGCAAGGAAGAGGTATAGGGACTATTAAACCACATTTTTAGAAGAGATTATTCTGTTTTTGTTCTAATATACCTATGAGCTTCCCCAACGGTATATTGAACACAATTTCATAGGCCAAGGTATTCAGTTTCTACATATGAAAATTACATGAGTGATGCAATGGCAGGAATTGTACCTTTCAACTATACCTCAAAATATAGATTGCTTTGAAATTAAGTTAGATTACCTTGCTGATTATAGCTATAAGCAATAACCATATATTTAATTTAAATCTTAGGCCTATATCCAACACATAGTAATGTGAGACTGATGGATTTGCTAGAGACTTGCAATCTTGTTTCCATTCCATTAATACTCAGGACAGGGAGAAATATTACATTGTTTTGACACATGAATGCAGAAACTAGTGCTCTGAATAAAATCTTATTTAGTATAGTGTTCTAACCATGACAACAGCAACCCCCATAGAATTCAGGTAGAAATAATGAATTTACAGCCACAGCTATCTGTGTAATGTTTGGATTTCACAGAATGCTTTTGGTTAAATTCAAGCTTAATTCTAAATGTCTTATTTTTTTTAATGCCCATTATAAAACATGGTCATGAACATTTCACAGATTCTGTAAAGTCAGATTTAATTTTCTGGCTTTGAAAGACTTTTGTATGAGGCTATTAAACCTATTGGCACAATGTCTGAATAAAACATATGTTTTTAGATTAGTTGTTAGGCTGCTCACCCAGTAATAAATCAAGCTGAGTTCTTGATTTATCCTGAAATTCTGTCATAGGAGAACATCTTGTAGTTTTTGTTCACTAACACATGAAATGTTGTTTAACTTGTGATCAGTTCTTTCCCTTTCATCAGCTGATAAAAATTGGTATTGTCTGTGTGAAGTATGAGCTTACAGGACATTGGTTCTTTTTGTATTTGGCAATAGATGCAGAGTTTCTGATGGAATTTTTGTTTAAGAATAGAACTATCTAGTACTCCACACTCTCTACATCTTCCCTTCCTCCCTCTACCCCCCACCTCCCAAACAGTAGAGATAGCAAAAGCCCAATTATCAAACACGGGTATCCTTAATAGGATTATAAATCCTGCACTTGGTACAAAAAATTGTATTCGTGGACTGATTTGGGGATCCAAATGAAACTCCGGGCAGTCTGACCCCACAGTGTGGAGTGAACAGTGCCAAGAGTTGATTTCATGCCTAGTATGTCCACCATTATAATTACTCCTGAGGGAATTCTGCACCACTGTACAATGCAGAATTTTGCAGAAATTAACATGCGCTCAGAATTTCCTTTCCCCCACCCCAGAAATGGGCTGCAGTACTTCTAGCTGCCACTGGGCCCAGCAGAGCCCAGCTCACACATAAAAGACACTGCTGGGAGAGGGAGCTAGAGGTTTTCTGGCTGCTGCAATTCCCAGCATGTCCTGAGGGCAGCGGGTATTTTTGTGTGTGTCTGTATTGTTACAGGCACACTTGCTGACAAGTATTTTGAAGTAAATTTACATAATCAAGCCAGTTTCAATTATTTTGGTGAGTTATTTTGACAAATAAAATTAGCAGAATTTTAAAATATTGTGTGCAGAACTTTAAATTTTTTGGTGCGGAATCCCCCCAGGAGTAATTGTATCTTTGAGAAGAGAGAGTGTTCTAACCAAAGTCCAGGCTACGTGGCTAAGATTCCATTCACAAGGTGGAGTGGCTCTGTTTGTCTCAGCCCTTTTGGCAGTGCTTGCTCTTTCAGACTACAGGCTTGTTGCCACCTCTGACAGTTTAGATTAGTTTTTAGGGTGTTCCAGAGACTTCACGGGGAATAATTTAAGTAAAAATCAATTTTGTAGATGGCGATACACTCAGAATCAGCCATTTTATTTCTCCTACTATGCAACTGTGTTTTACTACTCCTTTTTAAAAATTCCAATACAAATTTTATTTTAAAATTGTTTCAAATGAGTTTACTATTTCCCTCCCACCACATTTGAGATAGTGCAGGAGGAACTGGACCTAATCTTCCCTCCCTAATAAGCAGTGCAATCTACATGTAATGCTGAATTAGTCTGTTCAAAATCAAGCTGATGGCATAGTGATGGAAAACCTCCCCAGGGGCAAGACTTCAGATATTTATCCAAATTCTGGCATTGTCCTATGCCCTCCCAGACACACACTCTGACCCTCCCTTCACACCAATGTTTCTTCCCTCACAAATCTGGACTCCTCAAGTTGTCCTACTGTGGCAAGGGCTACACTCCATGGTGAACAATTCACCTCTGGAGCCATTTGGCTCTAATTTCTCAGTTTTGGGGGGGCACGATATCAGCTAAATCCAAGGTGCTAGTATCTGCTGGAAATAGGTCACCCTAATTTTTTAGCAGTGAGATCCAGAAATTTTCAACCAGTCCTAATACTTCCTGTTTTATTAAAATTTCAGATAAACTTTAGAAAACATGCCAAGTAAAATAAAAAAGCAATTGAATTTCTTATAACCGTTCTAAACAATCCTGTACCAGTGACATGGTTGTTCTAATACCTAGGAGTGTTCTTTACTTGATTCCTTACTATACCAATGTTAATTGAGACATGAAATACACTTATTTGCAGTGGTGGTGTATCTGTGTTGGTCCCAGGACATTAGAGAGACAAGGTAATAGTCTAATAAGAGAACTTCTGTTGGTGAAAGAGACAAGCTTTTGAGCTTCAGGTCAGACCTGAAGAAGAGCTCTATGCAAGCTCGTAAGCTTCTCTCTTGCAGCAACAAAAGTTGGTCCAATAAAATGTTACCTCACCCATCTTATGAAATATGCTTGGCTTTCTGAAAAACCTGTGTCGTTCTCTTCTTGCACTACATGACCCCATATGCAGCCCTTTAATTAAGCTGAGTACTTCTGTATCATAGACTTTAAGGTCAGAAGGGACCATTATGATCATCTAGTCTGACCTCCTGCACAACGCAGAATCTCACCCACCCACTCCTGTATCAAACCTATGTCTGAGCCATTTAAGTCCTCAAACCATGGTTTAAAGACTTCAAGGTGCAGAGAATCTTCCAGCAAGTGACCAGTGCCCCATGCTGCAGAGGAAGGCGAAACACCCCCAGGGCCTCTGACAATCTGCCCTGGAGGAAAATTCCTTCCAGACCCCAAATATGGTGATCAGCTAAACCCTGAGCATGTGGGCAAGACTCATCAGCCAGACACCCAGGAAAGAATTATCTGTGGTAACTCAGATCCCACCCCATCTAACATCCCATCACAGGCCATTGGGCATATTTACTGCTAATAGTCAAACACCAATTAATTGCCAAAATTGGGCTATCCCATTATACCATCCCCTCCATAAACGTATCAAGTTTAGTCTTGAAGCCAGATATGTTTTTTGCCTCCACTGCTCCCCTTGGAAGGCTGTTCCAGAACTTCACTCCTCTGATGGTTAGAAACCTTCATCTAATTTCAAGTCTAAACTTCCTGATGGCCAGTTTATATCCATTTGTTCTTGTGTCCACATTGGTACTGAACTTAAATAATTCTTCTCATTCCCTGGTATTTATCCCTCTGATATATTTATAGAGAGCAGCCTTCTTTTGGTTAGGCTAAACAAGCCAAGCTCTTTGAGTCTCCTTTCAAAAGACAGGTTTTCCATTCCTCGGATCATCTTAGTAGCCCTTCTCTGTACTTGTTCCAGTTTGAATTCATCCTTCTTAAACATGGGAGACCAGAACTGCACACAGTATTCCAGATGAGGTCTCACCAGTGCCTTGTATAATGTTACTAACACCTCCTTATCTCTACTGGAAATACCTCGCCTGATGCATTCCAAGACCGCATTAGCTTTTTTCACAGCCATATCACATTGGCGGCTCATAGTCATCCTGTGATCAACCAATACTCCAAGGTCCTTCTCCTCCTCTGTTACTTCCAACTGATGCATCCCCAGTTTAAACAATAATTCTTGTTATTAATACCTAAATGCATGACCTTGCACTTTTCACTATTAAATTTCATCCTATTACTATTACTCCAGTTTACAAGGTCATCCAGATCTTCCTGTATGAAATCCCAGTCCCTCTCTGTATTGGCAATACCTCCCAGCTTTGTGTCATCCGCAAACTTTATCAGCACATTCTCACTTTTTGTGCCAAAGTCAATAATAAAAAGATTAAATAAGATTGGTCACCTATTCTTGACCAATCTTTTTTCACGTGAGAGAGAGAGACTCTGGAACAAAAAATAATTATTCCTCTACTTGCTGGTCTTGTCACCTTGCATCCTGAAGGATAAAAATATGGGATTCAAAGGGAGGGAATGCAGAATTTTGAATTTTATAATTTACCTCTATAGTATTTTTAGATTTCTTCTAAGTATCCCTAGTCAAAAAACTAGTGGTCACCAGAAATAGCAATGCAGCAAATCTGTTCGCTCTGCTGGAGGATAGTCATCCTGGAAATGAAACTCAGTGCAAGTCCATTTACAGTAGAGGTGGGCTTGAGCTGTTAAGTTCTTTTCCAGATCAGAACTCTTCCTAGGCTTTGAGGGTGTTTTGATCTGTGGCTTTGATTCAGCCTTATCTATAATGTATTATTATTATTATGGTAATACCTAGAGGCCCAAACTAAATACCACCTCCAATAACCACAGCATTGGGGAGAAGTTGCCCTCACTTCAGTCCTTGTGTGAGCCATGCTGCTGACATAGGAATGAAATCCCTCCTAAGCCCTCCCTTTGGAAGCAATGAATGGGGACAGGAAATGAGTAGTCAGGATCTGAGTGAGGAAGTAATAAAGGTTGCACGTCTCACCCAGATGTCCTTTTTTCTGCCACTTTGGGCAGAGATTAAACCCAACCTCAGGCAACTAGTTTCTTAGGAGAGTGATTTTTTTTGAAGCCTCATTATTGTTGAATGTTTTACTGGTTTTAATAATGTCTTTTTCATTGTTGCCTTTGTCGTCTTCACCTCTTTGTCACTGAGAATGGTTTGCCAGGATTGTAGGAACAGGGGCATAGAGCACTAGTAATGTGAATTACGCTTGCCCATCTGAGACAAAACTTAGAAATGTTAGACACAGAGATGCTTGATCCATGATGTGTAACAGATACACGACAGTTACTTTAAGAGGTCATCTCAGACTGTCAGGCTGCATAATTGGTGAGGGTGAATTCTTCTGTCTTTTACCAATGTAAATTCAGGGTAAATCCATTGAAATGGAGTAGAATTTGGCCTAGAATATCTGTTTAGTTTAGTGTCTCAAGTGGCAGATTGTATAAAAAGAACACGGTGTATTGTACCTGCAAGGTAACAGACTTAAATAATTTGAGCTCTGTATAGAAGAGCTTTAAATGAATAGTCCTTTTTATCATGTTGTTGTTTATAACTTTTCCAGGAGCTAGTGTCAGGAATGTCAGGAAATACAGTGAATTCATGTCATGTACACCAGCAGGTAAACTGACTTAATTTCAATAAATTGGCCTGGATAAGTAGGAACAATAGGCAACCTGGGAACTGATTAACATGGAAGGTGGCTGATACCCAAAATAAATTCACAGTAGTTCCATTAAATAGGCAGTGAGATCTTGGAGATGCCTTCTGGGATATTCACATGTAGGATTACCCTACTTGCAATTTAACATCCCTATAGTTTTGTACAAACAACCCTTCCTCTTCCTATGATTTAATTCTGAAATTATACAATCTCTTTTTAATCTACAGTAAAAATGACAGCAATGTCTTCTAAATCAGACAACTCTGCACCCTTACTTCTTTCCCTGGCAGTATTCAGGGGAGAGGCCACAGCTTGCCCTGCCCTCTTCTGCTGTATAAGTACAGTAAGATGCAGTAGTATTCCAAGGCTCATTAATGTCCCTTTCAAATATCATGCTGCTGGACCTCATAAGGTATAGGGTATCATTGTAAAGGCTGTCAGTGCAACCCTGTCCTCCTTAACCTAAGCTTGTAATAACTCATATGTTTCAGTGCTTGGCTTCTCCTACAGAGAATTACTAATTGTGCTGAACAGTGCTCATGTGAACAGAATAAATTTCTGAAAGGATTACACTGAAATCACCCATCTTCTTCCCCTTGAGACCTAAGCAAGATTTAAAATGAGGTATCTGGAAATGGAAATAAATTAATTTATTTACGGCACAGGAAACATTTAAAAAACAAACAAAGATTGAACTCCCTGGGCATTCTCCTCCTCATGTCCAAAAACTCTCTGCACCTCACACACATCATGCCCTAGTTTTCTATGGATGTCCCAGTTTTACATTTCCGGCCTGTTATAGCTGAAACCAGTCCTTTGTCCCAATTTCAATAAAGTAATTCTTTGCACTTATATAGCATCTTTCAGCTGAGGTACTTACAGCATGTTACAAATGATGATAAAGCCTCTCTATGCCACTAGGAGATGGAAGTAGGGGTCAGCTCACCTGCTTCCGCAGTGAAATGTAGCAGCTGTTTAATTACAGATGGCAGAGCTGGCTCCAGGCACCAGCATTCCAAGCTGGTGCTTGGGGCGGCAATCTTCAAGGGGCGGCAGTCCCTGTTGTTTTGCCCCAAGCAGCATGCCGAATTGCCGCCGCAGACAGCAGGGGCAGTCCGTGTGCCCTTAGAGTGGCACATGCGTTTCTGCGGTGGCGGCAATTCAGCAGCAGCTTCTATATTTAGCTGTCCGTGGTGGCTTCAGCTAAACATAGAAACTGCCGCCGAATTGTCGCCACCACGGAAACGCGCCTGCTGCCCTAAGGGCACATGGACTGCCCCCGCCGCCCGCGGCGGCAATTCGGTGCGCTGCTTGGGGCGGCGAAAACTGTAGAGCCAGTCCTGACAGACGGTGATGCTTATGGTCAGGAAGGGTAGAATACTACATAGAGAGGACAATGTGGGAGGAATGTACGTGAGCAGAATGTAACTATTTGAGTTGGAATTTAGCCAGGTACCAAGAAATCTCTAATCAGCACAAGTGAACAGGACTTTGTCTCTACATTTTATCTGAAAGACAACACCTCTAGCAGTACAGTGTCCCCCCGCAAACACCAGGCTGGGCCACTGATCAAAAACTGACTTAGAGAGGAAAGTACCACCTACAAAATCAACTTCCTGCAGCATTTATTTGTTCCTTGGAGGTCTCTCTTCAAAGTACTGACCCAGTACAACCATCACCACTTCCTTCTCAAAGTGCAAGGTGTATTCCTTTGACCTTGCCTTCTCTAACAAACAGCAACCTGTCTCTGTGTGTGTGTGTGTGATATAAAACCAAACACTTCACTACATGCACTTCTCCCCCTGGGCAAGGATGAGAGAACTCAAACAAGCTAGATGTGAGGCAGGTTGCTTAATGCACTATTGGAAGGCAGTCAGGTACTATGATGAAGAGCACGGTATAAGAACCTACATAGAATATGTTACAGTTGACTGGTTCACAATTCAAGGTGGTTTGATTACAGGTTATCAGATGGTTTCCCAGTGCTCTGCCATCCTTGTGGTATTGATTTGAACTGGAAGCCTAGCTACGAAGCCTCCTCACCAGTTAACTGTTGTGTAGTTTAGCCCACTGTGATGCTCGGTACCTCGGGGGAACACCCAGCACCCCCCATGTTCATCCTTGTAAAATGATTGTTTGGTATCCAATGCAAAGTTTGTCATGTCGGGTGTCTTCGGAAGGCTCATGATGCAATGAGCATGGTTGTTATAGTGATGTTATAGTAATTGTTATGTTATAGGTTATAATTTCATGTATACAGTTATGAGGCTGAAAAATGTATCCTCCTGGCCTAAGGCAAGCCCATGCAAAAACTCTCCAAGAACAGAGAGGCAGTTCATACCTCATCAGGGCAGGTATGGGACAAACCAAGCCCAGCCTCTCAGGAACAAAGGACACTGGCCTAGGCAGCAACAAAAGAAGCTGTTAGGGCATGGCTACACTTGCAGATGTAGAGCGCTGTGAGTTAAACCCGCCTTTGTAGAGCGCAGTAGGGAAAGCACTGCAATCTATCCACACTGACAGCTTCCAGTGCACTGGCGTGGCCACATTTGCAGCACTTGCAGCGGCACTGGGAGCGGTGCATTATGGGCAGCTATCCCAGCATGCAAGTGACTGCAACGTGCTTTTCAAATGGTGGGTGGGGTGGAGTGTGACAGGGAGTGTGTTGTGTGTATGTGGGGGGAGAGAGAGTGGGTTTTTGGGGTGCTATGTGTCAGCATGCTGTCTTGTAAGTTCAGACCCCCCGACCCTCCCCCCCGCCTCTCTCTCATTCACTCAAATCAAACAGTAAATGTTTGCTTTTTCTCTGAGCTGATGAGCAGCTGGCTTCTCTGAAATGGAGCTTTGAAAGGGCATTTCCACATTCCTGCAGCTGATTTCACAATGACAAGAGTGTCTACTTGACTTAAGGGGATTATGGGACGTTTTTGGAGGCTGATCACAGCGCAGTAACGCAACACCTCGTTCAAACTGGCGCCGTGGCGCTCCTGTGAGGGCACAGCAAACGTTATTCCACTTGTTGAGGTGGAGTACCAGCAGCGCTGTAGCTGTGGAGTCGGAGCATTCTATGTGCCTTGCTGCGGAGTGAGCTAGGGTGCTTTATTGCGCTGTAACTCGCAAGTGTAGCCAAGGCCTCTCAAGGGAGTCTCTCCCCTTCCTTTGGTCAGTTTGGAACTGTGATGAGGTAATACTCACCTGACTGAAGTGGGGACGGCAAAGCCAAGAGGGAAGAAAGGCCATAGATTCATAGATTGTAGGGCTGGAAGGGACCTCGAGAGGTCATCGAGTCCAGTCCTCTGCCCTCATGGCAGGACCAAATATTGTCTAGACCATCCCTGATGGACATTGATCTAACCTGCTCTTAAATATCTCCACAGATGGAGATTCCGCAACCTCCCTAGGCAGTTTATTCCAGTGTTTAACCACCCCAACAGTTGGGAACTTTTTCCTAATGTCCAACCTAAACCGCCCTCGCTGCAGTTTAAGCCCATTGCTTCTTGTTCTGTCCTTAGAGGCTAAGATGAACAAGTTTTCTCCCTCCTCCTTATGACATACTTTTAGATACCTGAAAACTGCTATCATGTCCCCTCTCAGTCTTCTCTTTTCCAAACTAAACAAACTCAATTATTTCAGCCTTCCTTCATAGGTCATGTTCTCTAGACCTTTAATCATTCTTGTTGCTCTTCTCTGGACCCTCTCCAATCTCTCCACATCTTTCTTGAAATGCGGTGCCCAGAACTGGACACAATATTCCAGTTGAGGCCTAACCAGCGCAGAGTAGAGCGGAAGAATGACTTCTCATGTCTTGCTCACAACATACCTGTTAATGCATCCCAGAATCATGTTTGCTTTTTTTGCAACAGCATCACACTGTTTACTCATATTGAGCTTGTGGTCCACTATAACCCCTAAATCCCTTTCTGCCATACTCCTTCCTAGCCAGTATCTTTCCATTCTGTATGTGTGAAATTGATTGTTCCTTCCTAAGTGGAGCACTTTGGATTTGTCTTTATTAAACTTTATCCTGTTTACCTTAGACTGTTTCTCCAATTTGTCCAGATCATTTTGAATTATGACACTATCTTCCAAAGCAGTTGCAATCCCTCCCAGTTTGGTATCATCTGCAAACTTAATAAGCATACTTTCTATGCCAACATTTAAGTCGTTGATGAAGATATTGAACAGAGCTGGTCCCAAAACAGACCCCTGCGGAACCCCACTTGTTATACCTTTCCAGCAGGATTGGGAACTATTAGTAACTACTCTCTGAGTACGGTTATCCAGCCAGTTATGCACCCACCTTATAGTAGCCCCATCTAAATTGTATTTGCCTAGTTTATTGATAAGAATATCATGCGAGACCGTATCAAATGCTTTACTAAAGTCTAGGTATACCACATCCACCGCTTCTCCCTTATCCACAAGACTCGTTATCCTATCAAAGAAAGCTATCAGATTGGTTTGACATGATTTGTTCTTTACAAATCCATGCTGGCTATTCCCTATCACCTTACCACCTTCCAAGTGTTTGCAGATGATTTCCTTAATTACTTGCTCCATTATCTTCCCTGGCACAGAAGTTAAACTAACTGGTCTGTAGTTTCCTGGGTTGTTTTTATTTCCGTTTTTAAGGATGGGCACTACATTTGGCCTTTTCCAGTCTTCTGGAATCTCTCCTGTCTCCCATGATTTTCCAAAGATAATAGCTAGAGGCTCAGATACCTCCTCTATTAGCTTCTTGAGTATTCTAGGATGCATTTCATCAGGCCCTGGTGACTTGCAGGCATCTAACTTTTCTAAGTGATTTTTAACTTGTTCTTTTTTTATTTTATCTTCCAAACCTACTCCCTTCCCATTAGCATTCACTATGTTAAGCATTCCTTCAGACTTCTTGGTGAAGACCAAAACAAAGAAGTCATTGAGCATCTCTGCCATTTCCAAGTTTCCTGTTACTGTTTCTCCCTCCTCACTGAGCAGTGGGCCTATCCTGTACTTGGTCTATAAGGACATGATAAAAGGGAGAGAGATTTGCCATGCTCTCTCTCTTCCACCTACATCTACAGACACCACACCAAGCGACTGAATCGCTGATCAAAGGGGAGAGCCTGGCTGAAGAGCAACCAGCCAGTCTGTGGTGATAAGTTTTGTAAGGGCATTGAAAGTGTTAAGATTAGCTTAGAATGCGTTTTGCTTTTATTTCAATCTGACTTAAGTTTTGGCTTATAATCACTTAAAATCTATCTTTATAGTTAATATCTGTTTGTTTGTTCTACCTGAAGCAGTGAGTTTGGTTTGAAGCGTAGCATAGACTCCCCTTGGGATAACAGCCCGGTACATATCAATTTCTTTGTTAAATTGATGAACTCATATAAGCTTGCAGCGTCCAGCAGGCATAACTGGACGCTGCAAGACAGAGGTTCCTCTGGTTGTGTCTGGGACCGGAGGTGTTGGCTAGTGTCATTCGGTTGCACAATCTAAGGCGCAGTTTATATGCCAGAGGCTATGCGTGAACAGCCCAGGATTGGGGGTTCTCACAGCAGTGCAGGGTAAGTCTCTGGCTCCCAAAGTCAAGGATTGGAGTGACCTAGCAGATCACCAGTCTGGATAACATCAGAGGGGAATGTCATACCCACCAATATCTAAATCTCACATGAAATAATGTGCTGAAAGATTGAATGCCCACACGTCCCTACTCCATTGCTCTATAGCAGGGATAGTCAATAGGCAGAACACAGGCCAATTCTGGACTGCCAGATGCTTTTGAACGGATTGCAAAATCTTTTTATATACTATTTATCGTTATTTTTTATTATTTTCTCTGGATTCTGGACATTGATTATATCTGGACCTTGACAAAAAATAATTGACTACTCCTGCTATACAGCATGCAACAGTTCAAAGGGTAAGTTCAAACTGGAGTCACCTCTGGGTAGCAAGCTCACATTTAAAGTTAAGCAGCAGAGCATGATAGGAAGTGGAGGATAGGAAAATTGACAGGTCATGTCCCTACTTAACTACTACCCTCTCTCAAAACCTGTCAGTAACAAATTCATCTAACCCATCAGTTTGTGCCGTAGTTGAAAAATTCTCCTACCTAATGTCAGCGATAAATGTCCCCAACTCCAAAGCTGTCAAAATCCACTTGCATCCCCTACCTCCTCTGACAATATTAGGTGACGGCCCCTGCTTTTCTCTTTTGTGCTTACTCCCACAGACTTTATGTACTGAAGAATTTTCTTTGACAGTGTTTCAATAACAACCTTCCCACCCCCTTTGAGTGAAATCCTGTAAGCATCCCCAAGTTCTCCCCATGCTCCTGGTTAGAGAGGTTTTGTTGGAGAGAACAGTGCAATAGACTCCTAGGAGGATAGGGTCCCACTGCACTCCCCTCTCTACTGTCGAGGAATTGTCTTGGCTGTCCTGACCACATAACTCAGTTTAGTCTTGATTATGTAAACAGGACCAAATAGTTTATGACCACGTTACCAAACTGTTGCAGCTGTGGGACTATATTCACCCACGATGGAGCAGGGATGGGTAAATGGCCCCCGGTACCCTAGCTGGGATTCACTCTTAGGGTGATGTCACTGACTGTCCTCCTTCGGTGTTTCTATGGGGAAGTGGGCAGCTTGAAGTTGTGTCCTGCCCTGGACAGGCTCTCCCCTAGCCAGCACAAGGTATTTTTGGTTTGTGCTGGTGTGACTAAGTGGGAATTTTGGTAATATTTTTATGATTCCTATCTGTGCCTCAGTTTTCACTGTACTTTGCATTGCTATGCATGGAGTGTAAAAGGTTGAAAAGCTGCTCTTGGGGCAAAGCAGGGGACATGAGGTGGTGAGTCACATAACTATCTGTGGTGGCATGAATGGTTCTTAAAGGACTGGGTGAAGCCAACTCATATGAATGGAGGAACTGGAAAGACAACGGGAACCCCAATGGCCAGAACGTTCACAATTAGCAACCAGCTGCCAAGAGGAAGGCGATTTTTTTTCCCCCACCTCTTGGCAGGAAAGCAGGGCAAAATCCCCATCTGAAGAACAAAGGACAAGGGTGTCATGTGGCTGGGTTAAGCGCTGGCCTTTGGAGAAAGGGACAGAGACAGTGAGAGAAGGCCAAGAGAGCTTCAACAGCAGCATGGCTCAAGGGAGCCCTGGATTAGCATTGGTCAGGCTAAACACTATCTTAACCTTTGCCTGACTTTGTTAACGTAAGGACTTTCAGAGTCTATATGCCAGGTGACTAATAAATTGTTGCATCATTTTGAAAAGACTGCCAGGTGTCTCTGCAAATACTCATCGAGAGCATTGTCCTGAAGGGGTACAATACAAGCCTCCCGCAGGACTCTGGCTTGGCTGGACACTAGCCACAAAGATGTGCGGAGAGCAAGACAGGAATCGCTAATGCCTGAAGGCCCAGTTTTGGAGTCTTAGAGGCTATGAGTGGGCCGCTATGGAATTGTGTGGGTGCTTGGGGCTACACACACTAAAGGGGTCACTCTCAAGGGACTGGTTATCGGCTGAGGCATAGACCAGAACCGTGGATCTGTGACAGCTTTGTCACTAAGTCTTTCTATGTGGCAGAGGAGTGGCTCTGACCACTTACCACCACCACATCCCCTGGTAGACTTTCTGCTTCTGGGGACTGCTGCCAGAGTCTATGCCATGTGGAGTAAATCTGAATCCTGGTCTTTACAACAGGTTTTTGATAATGGAGTTAGAACCTGGTTTGATGCCATCTACATAGGTAAGACCAAGCAATGCTATAAAATAATATGATCCCTAACATGGTAGACTTGTCTAAGATGATGGATCCTTTAGAACAGTTTGGCCAGTACAGTTCATGAGTGTGGAGGAATCTTCTGCCATGATATTCCAGGAACTGCGAGAGGGTGAGGGTGTTTGTGGGAAATGAGTTGAGAGAGATCCGTGCATGGGAGTGGGGTTGAAATAAGGACAAGGTGATAAGAAGGAGCATCCTTGGTAGTCTGAGTTGGTAAATATGTTTGAGCCTCCTTCTTTCATAATGTATTTGGAATTAAAATATTAGATCAAAGTCTAATAGAATAAAAAATTAAGACACCCCCCCCGCCCAGCAGAAATGGTATTGATGTTTAGGTAAAAAGTCCCTACAAATGGTGCTAAAATTTCCTTCATATTTCTACTGTATCTGCTAGTCAATGTATTATTTTAATACATTTTAACTGTGGGATTTCTCTACTTGTTAGCTGATTTTATAAGCTTAATAAAAAAGCTACTGTTCTGTCTTTACTTGGCAGAGTGTTCCAGCTGAACCAAAGTCCTTTACAAATTAATCAGATTTTTTTTTGCCTTGTTATCCTTAGTAATAATGCCATTTTCCTCATAATTCATGCATGACCTTCTTCACAAAATTCTTTGGGCAAAAAACCAAAAAGCTTGCCATAAACGTATCTGATTCAGTGCTATTCAGCATGACACAGTTCCATTTCTTATTTTCTTTATTCTTTGGTGAGATAGGATTATGCTTAATCCTTTCAACAGCCTCATATTTGTGATGTGCTGGCGTCTTTTCTTTGTATTGTGTTCTGTTCATTATTACAGAGGCTATTAGAAAGATATGTATAAGACATTTCAAATTGTTGAGCTGGCAAATGTTTATTCTAAGTGACTTTTGATTCCGAGGGGAATGCCAAAGGGATTTTAACTGGTTCTTTGTTGTTTGCCTTGTATGTTAATTTTGTTTGGTGGTGATTTGGCAGAGATATAGAAAATATTTATGTCAATGAAACTGTTTTATTAGATTAAAAATGTCACCAGATGCAAATCAAAATGTTTGGAAAAGCAACTTTATTAATGCACAAACATGATAAATAATCCACACTGTGACCATTCTTTAATCTAAATTTCTTTCTTGCCCACACAAAAATAGTGTTATTCCACTCCAGAGATACTGGCAAATGGTAGGTAGCCAGACTAGAGCTATAGAAAGTTGCAATCAAACATTTTATTACTTGAAATTTGAAAGACTGCTCTACAGAAATGGTTCACTTGGGTGCAGAATGCCAGAGGGGAGGCTGTTTTCCCTTTCAAATTAGGCAGCAGAAATTTTGCTTATTCCATGACAGCTGTTCATGGATAGCAAAAAAAGAACCAGAGATAAACACTAGAATACTTCTCCTCAATTTGTAGAATGTCTCAAGTCTCAGCTCACAAGTTTTTAGGATATGTAAACAGTTTTAATTGTGTGTGTTTGTGGGGTTTGTGTGTGTGTTTTTTTTTAATTACTCAATTTGCCCCCTTAAGTTTATAAACATACTATTATCGTTTTCCAGCAAAGGGCTATACAATATTTGGCAATCTGCCAGACTCCACTTGATACTGAGGCCATGTCTACACTACAAGTGCTGCAGCTTCACCGCTGTAGCACTATAGTGTAGACATTTGCTACAGCAACAGAAAGGGTTTTTCCATCACTGTAGTAAATCCACCCCCTCAAGAGGTGGTAGCTAAGTTGATGAAAGAATTCTTCCATTGATCTGGTGGTGTCTGTAGCAGGGTTTAGGTCACTTCACACCCCTGAGTGATACAGCAATGTTGTCCTAAATTTTAGGTATAGGCCAGGCCTGACACTGGATTAATGCTCTGCTTTCTGGAAAACACTTCATATAGCTCCTTGGGCAGAGGAGAGACTTTGGGCCCAATTCTTAGATACTCTCTTCCTGTATTTAGAGCTTGATCCGTAACCCACTGTGGTCAATGGAAATATTCCTACTGACTTTGGGTTTGGCGATAAACTGCAGGAAGGGGTAGTGAAGCAAGAGTGGCTTTAAAGTAGTGTGGTCTACTGGATATGTCACTGGCCTGGGACACAGGAGACGTGAGTTTTTCTACCTCTGTCACTGATATGCTGCGTGACCTTGGGTAACTCACTTCACCCGTGTGTCTCTTTTTCTTCTCCTACCCTTTGTCTTGTCTACTTAAACGGTAAGCTCTTCTGAACAGGGACTCCCTCTTGCTATGTATTTGTACCTAGCACCATGGGACCCTGATCTGGTTGGGGTCTCTAGCCACTACTGTAACACACATAAGAACTCACTCAGTCTCCTGCTGCCAGAAACTTTTGCTGTGTTGTCATGGACTAGCCTGCTGATAGCAACATGTATTTGCCACCTTGCAGAATGTTAAAAGCCTTATTATTTATTTGTTTTAGCTAGCACCTAGTAAGAGCCTAGTCATAGATCAGGACTCCATTGTACTGTACAAACACAGAACAAAGAGATGGTCCCTGTCCAAGGAGCCTACAAACGAAGTATAAGACAAGAGACAACAGATGGATGTAGACAGAGAGGGGAGCACAGAGAAACAATGAGACAATATTGGTCAATATGACAGGCAGTGGTCTCTGCACACCAGTGGAGACTTTTTTTTTTTTAAATACATCATGGCAAAGGAGAACTTTGAGGAGTGCTTTTAAGGTGGATAATGAGGTAGCGTTGTGGATTTTATGGGGAGTGTTTCCCAAGTATGAAGCACAGCATGGAAGAAATCATGAAAATGCTTGTTTAAATAAGTGGTCAATGGAGGCTGGCATGTGCCATTTGGAGATGAGCATCAACAGCTTGATAGTAAATGAGAGATGATAGGTAGTGTTGGAATTGACCATGAAGGAGCTTGAAAGTGAATATAAGCAGATTATGTTTGATGTGATAGAGAAATGAGAGCTGGGGGGGATGCAAAGAGAGGGGTGACATGGTCAAAGTGATGGGCTAGAAAACTAATCTTTGCAGCAGCATTCTGAATAGTGAGCACAACTAGATTGCAATTGTAAAGGCCAGAGCGGAGGATGTTGCAGTAATTGAGATCGGAGATAATGAGAGTTTGGATGGGAGTTTTAGTTGTGTGGATTAAGAAAGGCAGTATCTTTTTGATCCTTTATGTCCTTGGAGAAGGAGACCTGTCACATACAGTGGCTCCTCCATACCATAGTCAGACAATACCTCTTTGTTTAACACAGTAACTAAATCACAAAAGTGATATGGAAGGGTTTGTGTAAGCTAAGGGTGAGAAGGTAATGTGTATCTGCTTTTCTTTCTGAGGGTCCACTCCATTCTGTGCACCATTTCTTCTTTTTATTGGAGGAGAACATCTGGCCCTTGTGTATACTTGCACCTTGTCTATAAACAAAAATTGAACCAATTTAACTATATTGGTTTAGAAAATGATTTAGCTAAATTGGTGAAACTTTCTTGGTATAAATGTTCTTAAACCCACTGAGGGAGTTGCACTGATTTATACAAATCAGTTTCTAAACCAATTTTCTTAAAGTGATACAATCATAGATTATTAGGATTGGAAGGGACCTCAGGAGATCATCTAGTCTCACCTCCTGCTCAAAGCAGGACCAATCCCCAAATGGCCCCCATCAAGGATTGAACTCTCAACCCTGGGTTTAGCAGGCCAATGCTCAAACCACTGAGCTATGTTTTTGTGTAGACAAAGCCTTAGTAAACATTTAAGAGGTAAACTCCCTTAAACTTAAGGTTTCTAATAAAATTTTGCTCAAGCTTTGAGGACCCTCTTTAGGCATCTGATTTTTGCTGGTTCCTTAAGTAGTTTGTGTATTGCTTTGGGGGGGAGGACTCTGTTTTATGCTGTGAATGTTTCCCAGAGAGAGCTATCATCATTCAGATACTTGTCAGCAGGAATTCAAATCCAATAAGAGTAGGGTACAGGGAATGTAGCTCCCATTTGAGCATATGACAAAACAGGAGGCTTTCCAAATTGTTAGGTAAAATCAATTTTTATAATTTTGATTAAATTATTAATACATTTAAAAGTAACATTCACTGTTTGCTTAAAATTCCTCTGCTATCCCATAGTTTCAGCTGGAGCTGCATTCCTTGTCCTATTCTACATGATCATGAAAGCTCCTTCCTCTTTGATTAAGTACTCTCTCTATGCCCTCACAGTCATAATTAGATAAGATTACATTATTACCACTTAATATTGTGCCAAAATATATTTCAGTGGTCACTTAGAACTTCCAATCAACTTGCATGTTAAATTGTAAAGGACGCTTATAACAAATACTGCACACAGAATCATGGCTTGCATGGATACCACAGGACCCTCTCAAGCACAATAGATGCCAGGTGACAGAGCCTGAAACAGAAAGTTTTTCTCTCCATTTCCCTGCATTCTGTGTCGTTTTTTTACAACCGTGAATAGTGAGTGTAAAATTATGCCATTCTGATTGTTACTTCCTTCTCCATGTGACTGAGTGCTGCTTGAGCCCAGTGCCCAGAGCAGCTACCTCAATTGGTCCTAGGGTATGTCTACACTACAACATTATGTCGATTTTATAGAAGTCGATTTTTAGAAATTGATTTTATACAGTCAATTGTGTATGTCCCCACTAAGCGCACTAAGTCGGCGGAGTGTGTCCTCACTACCATGGCTAGCATCAACTCACGGAGTCCTGCACTGTGGGTAGCTATCCCACAGTCCCTGCAGTCTCTGCTGCCCATTGGAATTATGGGTTAAGCTCCCAATGCCTGATGGGGCAAAAACATTGTCACGGGTGGTTTTGGGTACATGTCATTACTCTCCCCTCCCTCCCTCTGCTCTGTGAAAGCAAGTGCAGGCAATCATTTCGCGCCTTTTTGCCTGGGTTACCCATGCAGACGCCATAGCACAGCAAGCATGGAGCCCGCTCAGTTCACTGCTGCTGTTGCGAGCATTATAAACACCTCATGCATTATACTGCAGTATGTGCAGAACCTGGCTAAGAGACGGCAGCATGAGGATGATTGTGATGAGGACATGGACACAGACGTTCCTGAAAGCATGGGCTGTGGCAATTGGGACATCATGGCAGCAGTGGGGCTGGTTGATACAGTGGAACGCTGATTCTAGGCCTGGCAAACAAGCACAGACTGGTGGGACTGCATAGTGTTGCAGGTATGGGATGATTCCCAGTGGCTGCGAAACTTTCGCATGCGTAAGGCCACTTTCCTAGAACTCTGTGAGTTGTTTTCCCCCGCCCTGAAGCACAGGAATACCGGCCCTGTCTGTTGAGAAGTGAGTGGCGATAGCCCTGTGGAAGCTTGCAATGCCTGACTCCTACTGGTCAGTCAGGAATCAATTTGGAGTAGGCAAATCTACTGTGGGAGCTGCTGTGATCCAAGTAGCCAATGCAATCACTGATGTTCTGCTACCAAGGGTAGTGACTCAGGGAACCCCATTGCAGCAAAGTCATCCACTATGACCTGCACATTTCCCAAACTGTGGTGGGGCGATAGACGGAATGCATATCCCTATCTTGGCACCGGACCACCTTGCCAACCAGTATGTAAACCACAAGAGGTATTTCTCAATGGTGCTGCAAGCACTGGTGGATCACAAGGGACGTTTTACCAACATCAACGTGGGATGGCCGGGAAAGGTGCATGACGCTTGCATCTTCAGGAACTCCGGGCTGTTTGAGCAGCTGCAAGAAGGGACTTACTTCCCAGACCAGAAAATTACTGTTGGGGATGTTGAAATGCCAATAGTTATCCTTGGAGACCCAGCCTACCCCTTGCTCCCATGGCTCATGAAGCTGTACACAGGCAGCCTGGACAGTAGTAAGGAGCAGTTCAACTACAGGCTGAGCAAGTGCAGAATGGTGGTAGAATGTGCCTTTGGACGTTTAAAAGCTCACTGGTGCTGTTTGCTGACTAGGTTAGACCTCAGCGCAACCAATATTCCCATTGTTATTACTGCTTGCTGTGTGCTCCATAGTATCTGTGAGCGTAAGGGGGAGATGTTTATGGCGGGTTGAGGCAAATCGCCTGGCTGCCAATTTTGAACAGCCAGACATCAGGGAGATTAGAAGAGCACAGGTTGCTGTGGTGCGCATCAAAGAGGCTTTGAAAACCAGTTTCATGACTACCCAGGCTACGGTGTGACAGTTGTGTGTGTTTCTCTTTGATGCAAACCCACCCCCTTGTTGATTTTAACTCCCTGTAAGCCAACCGCCCCACCCCCGCTTTGATCACAGCTGGCTAAGGAAATAGTCACTATTGTTCTGAAACCATGCATTCTTTGATTATTAATTTAAAAGAAAAGAAAAGGGGAGATAACTGATAAGGTATCCCGGTTAGGATAGGATGAGGTGAGGGAGGAGGGAAGGACAAGGCCATATTGCTTATTGTAGCCACACTACAAATCAAAACTGTTTGAATGACAGCCTTCTGTTGCTTGGGCCATCCTCTGGAGTGCAGTGGCTGGGTGCCCGGAGCCGCCTCCTCCTCCTCCCTACCCCCCAGATTCTTGGGCATCTGGGTGAGGAGGATATGGAACTTGGGGAGGAGGACAGGCAGTTGTACAGTGGATGCAGCAGTGGTCTGTGCTCTTGTTGGCTTTCCTGCAGCTCCACCAGATGCCTAGGCATGTCCATTTGCTCCCCTATTAGCCTCAGCATTGCATCCTGCCTCTTCTCATCATGCTCACTTAATGCTTTCCTGGACTCTGCCACTGAAGGGCACAGCTGAATGCATGGAGGCATATCAGTGCAGGAGGACTGCATGAGCTTGGAAAACATGTCATCACGAGTGTGGTTTTTTTCGCCTTCTAATCTGCGATAACCTCAGGGACGGAGATGATAGGGGGAGCACAGAAACATTTGCACCTGTGGGGGAATAAAAAGGGAGTGTAAAATTTAAGGATGATACATTTCTGAGAACAAAAGGGAGACTCTTTCTTTCACAGTGAATCAAGCAATTCACAGCAGACAGCACACGTGCTTTAGGTACAAGGTTGCATTTTGCCTTTTATACTGAGCACCTGCCGGTATGGTGACACATCACACATGGCTGGGCAACAGAATTCGGTTTCCAGGCATCCATGGTAAGCCAAAGGGTATGCGGGTTTGGCTTCTAATGCCTTGATAACATGTGGGAATGTTTTCAAACTGCAGCACCCTCCTTTCCCATAGCAAGCAATGCTGATTGGGTTTGCCATTTAAAAGGAGGGGCTGTGGTTTTCAGGTGGATGTGCAGCACACACCTCCCCGCATCCCTCCGTGTGGCTATTTGGGATGATCCCTTTCCCCTTCCCCCCGTCGCGTGGCTATTCAAAGGGATGATCCCTTTTAGCCAACCGCAAACAGCCCAGCACAAACAGGGTCCTTTTTCTGTTCCCTTACAAAAATTCCCCTATTTCAACCAGGTGACCACGAATGATATCACTTTCCTGAGGCTAACACAAAAAGATATAGACCAAATGTGGCTTGAATTCGACCAAAACCCAGGACCATTTCCTGCCATGCTTTGTGCTGCAGTGATTCCAGACTACTTGCTACTGGCTAGGCATGGTAAAGTGTCCTACCGTGGAGGATGAAATAAGGCAGCCCTCCCCAGAAACCTTCTGCAAAGGCTTTCATACTCAGCTCCCTCTAGGAGAGCTTCATGGAGATGTCCCTGGAGGATTCCTTCTCCCAGGGGCGGCTCTACCTTTTTGGCCGCCCCAAGCAGTCATGCGCGGGAGGCGTCCCGGAGCTGCGGGAGCAGCGGACCTCCCGCGGGCATGACTGCGGAGGGTCCGCTGGTCGCGCGGCTCGGCTGGACCTCCCGCAGCTGCGGACGGTTCGCAGGTCCGGTGGCTCTGCTTGAGCTGCCGCAGGCATGCCTGCGGGAGGTCCACTGGAGCCGCGGGACGAGCGCCCCCTCCGCAGTCATGCCTGCGGCAGGTCCGATCCTCCCGGGCTCCGGTGGACCTCCCGCAGGCATGACTGCGGCAGGTCCGCCGGCCCAGCCTGCCGCCCCCCTGGGAAAGGGCCGCCCCATGCGCGTGCTTGCCGCGCTGGGGTCTGGAGCCGGCCCTGCCTTCTCCATCCCCAGACATGTTAACAGATTTTCCCAGTAGCTGTACCGGCCGCAAATGCATCCCAAGTCTTCAGGGCAAATCAAATATTAAACACTATTGCTTTTAACCCCTGTGGTGTAGTTACAAATGTGCACTCACCAGAGGGGCCTTCAGGGTCGGGGATCCCGCTTTGGGAGGGTATTGGCTCCAGGGTGATGAAGAGGTCCTGGCTGCTGGGGAGAACGGATTCACCGCTTGCCTGCTGTGCATTCTCCTCCTCATCCTACTCCTCTTCCTCATCCACAAAATCCTCCTCTGCACTGCGTGAGACTGCCCCCTTGCAGGTGTCCATGGATCGTGGTGTGGTAGTGGTAGGGTCCCCCCCGCCCCAAGTGGCATGTAAGGGGCTCTGACACAGAGCGACCATTTGCCTCCTTTGTCTTTTGGTAGGCTTGCCTGAGCTCCTTGACTTTCACGCAGCACTGCTGTGTGTCCCTGTTGTAGCCTCTGTACATCATGCCCTGCGTAATTTTGGCATATATATTTGCATTTCTTCTTTTTGATTGGAGTTCTGCCTGCACAGCTTCTTCTCCCCATACAGTATTCAGATCCAGTCCAGGGTCAGATTAACTTTTTGTGGGCCCCTATGTAGTCACTGTGGGCTTCGAGTGTGGGCCTGGTGTGGCAGTGCCATTGGTGCCATAGTATACCCAGTACTGAATCTCAGAGACATTTTTCATTTTGATCACATACCTCTACATGACTATATGCATTGCTATACACAGCTCCCTCAGCCCCCCGTTTTTCTTATTGAGCTGTACACCCATATGGGTTTACCAGTGTCCACAGTGAGTAGAACTTTCAGCGTGATCAGGGAAACTCCCCACAGATTTATCTCCTTCCTCATTCAGCCCTCCCTATAGCCATGTCTCCAGTACCACCCTATGTCACCAGTTGCTGCATGTGGTCCTAGTCTCAGCTCAAAGTTCTAAAGCCAGCAGATACCTGATCAGTTCTGACAAATCCCTCCCTCAGCACCCATTCTGCCATTTGAGCAAGCCACCTGCAAACACCATTTCCCCAAAGTGAGGACTTAGCCCTTGGGATTCTGAAGACACCAGCCTTTCTCCCTCTGCTCCCATCTACATGCGGGTCTACTACCTGATCACCACCACCTCTCCCCATACTTGTTTCCTTTCTACTTTGGACATGCTCCCCAACCAGCTGAGGCCAGCTCCCTCTATTCTCCCTCTGCAAGCCTGACCTGCTTCCTCTTTCCCTGCTCCTCTTGACATTCCTTTCCTACTGGTGACCTCTTCCAGTTTCTTTATCTGCTCTAGCTTAATGGCCCCCAGTAGTCACAGAGCCACTTGTAGCTTCTCTGGCTATAGCCATGGGGCCAATTGCCAGAGGCCAGCCTTAGACAGCTGCAGCTACTAGTCAAGGGAGGGGTGACAATTCCAAGGCTGAGCATGCTTGAACCTGCAACAGCAGCACTAGGGACTCTAAATCCTCAGTGCTGACCCTAGACAGCTGCAGACTCTGGAGTTAGGCACTTCCCTCCTCTAGGCCATGGCTTTAAGTACCTGAGATTTCCCATCACCTGCAGCAGAGGCCACCAATTCCCACGCACCTCTCAGCTAGCACATAGTCGTGCAGAAAGTGCAGCCTGAATGATTTCGGAGGCTGCAGTGCCAGGCGGTTCCCATCCCTGAGCAGCAGCTCTGCAACAAGCTCACATACTCCCCCTCCGTTGTGAGACCAGGACCCTGTGAAGACAGTGGAGTTACCCTGTGTATAATCAGTTCTGTCCAAAGCCTGTTGAAGTGAGTGGGAATCTTTTCATTGTCTTTAAAGGGCTGTGTATAGAAGCAAAGGACCCCATTCTAGACTCTAGGAGCAAAGTGCACTGGTTTACTATTGTAACAGGAAGGTCTCACATTACCTAGTGAATAAGCAACACCTTCTACAGCACCTAACTTTTTCTGAGAGGCTTCCCACCCAATTACTAAATGTAAACCTGCTTTGTTACAATGGCTGAAAATATCAGGCAGTATGGTCACAAAAGCAAGGCACTTCTGAATTCAGTAAGAATTCTGGATGTGCACAAAACACAGAGAGGACTGGTTCCCGCATGGTTACAGAACTGCAGTAAAGTGGAACAATTTTCAGCTTGTGTGTTTGGAAGATATCTGGATCCATATTATAAGGCTGTCCTACATAAATGAGGAAAGTTGAGGTGCCTTTATTATTCTTTTGTTCCATTCTTTGTTTCTATGGGGAATTTGCCAATGCAATATTACTGTCTTCCTTTTAAACAAAACTAAAAAAAAAAAAATGGTAATGGCTGTTGAAAACAGCAATTCCAGTTCTAGTTAGCACTGGGAAGACCCCAGCATTTGTTGCTCAATTTTATCCTACTTTTTCTACAGCAAATTACAGTGGATCAGAATAATTGATTTGGGAGAAATGAAGTAATAGTTGCCCAAATTGAGCTTGAGTGCTCCTGAATATTGAGGGTGTTCAAATCTGGAAGGCAGGTGCTAGATTCCCTTTCTGAATATTAGATAAATCTGGAAAGGAAAAGTCAATTTCTATTTTCATGGCTCAGAAGTGGAAATCCTCCTACGTGCCTAGTACTGTATCTGAAGCTGCCGAGGTCCTCTAGTAGAGCCTCTCCTCCCTTACTTATCATTTTAACTTCTAGTGGTATCCACATATCTCCCTTGCTAGGCTTCAGATAGAGGGGTGCACTATCCATTTAGTCCACCCAGTTCCTTCTTTGGGGGTTGCCATGCGAGGTCACACCAGCATCCCTACGCCAGTTTGGGGAAGTCTTCTGAGGGTGATATCTGGGCCAAAGCCTTCTATTCCTTGGGCATACTTGTTCCCCATTCACGCTGCCACCCCCTTCTAGCAGCCAGCTCTCCATTCACAGCAAGCTGCAACGCATGGAGTCTCTCAGCTTCCCCACTTCCTCCCCCTCCCTTTCCTGTTGATAGCGGCCAAGGGAATGCTGGGAAATGTAATTCCTTCCCTGCTCCAGGGCAGGCTCTCTAGGCAGGGAGCTGACCAAGGAACTACAGCTCCCAAGGCCCTGTGGGGTCTCAGCTCCCATGCTGGATCCGGGCTGCTCTGAGGCTCCGTTTCTGCAGAGGGGAGGAAGCGAGTGTTACAGGCCCCCTTCTGAGCTTGGGCCCGGCGCTTTGGCGCCATGGTAAATCCGGTACTGAGTGTCTCCCGTTCACTCCATAGTGGAGCTCGTTTCCGATTCTAGGGGGGACTGCATGGTCACCTGTGCTGCTGAGCCACGCTGACCAAACAGGAAATGAAATTCAAAAGTTCCCGGGGCTTTTCCGGTGTACTTGGCTAGTGCATCGGAGTTGAAAGTGCTGGCCAGCGTGGTCACATTGGAGCACTCTGGGATAGCTCCCAGAGGCCAATAATATCGATTTGCATCTGCACTACCCCAAATTCGACCCAGCAAGGTCGATTTTAGTGTTATTCCCCTCACTGGAGAGGAGTACAGAAGCTGATTTTAAGAGCCCTTTAGGTCGACGGAACGGGGTTGCTTGTGTATTATAAAATCGACCTAACCCTGTAGTGTAGACAGGGCCTAGAGTTGGTAGGGAAAGCAGAGGAGGGGGATGGAGAGACAGCCTGCTGCTGCCTCTCCAGGCAACTGGGGCCTTTTATAGGCAGCTCCTGGAGGAAGCTGCATGGTGAAAGCTCATGTGGATGCTGTTTGGATTTAGTGTCCTGGAGTGGTCTCCTAGTTGTAGTGGGGAAGAAAAGAGTGTTTGGCAGGCCCAGGGGAACAGGGGCCTTCTGTATATATATTTACATCCACCATTTTGTCGTGTTTTTTTATTTATTTATTTTGAAGTTCAGTATCCTACATTTTGTCTCTTAAGTTTGCAGGTAAGTAATAAATCATCCTACAATAGTACAAGGATGGCCAAGATGATCTAATAGGTCTTTTCCATCTCTGTCTATAATTTAATGAATAAACCTAGCAACACGTTGTACTAAGTGGCTAATCATAACAAACTGCTTTGGCATTCACTATAATATACCATTAACCATGATAAAATATTTTGGCATCAATATAGTGTAAATAAATTTGCCAATTAGTAAGACAATGAAAATAATGTTGGGGCCCAATCCTGTTACCATTAGGGCTTCAGCAGGAAAAAAATCCCACAAACACTTATGCATGTGCTTTAAGCTTAATTTTACTACTGTGAGAAATTTCATTGTAAGTAGTCCAGCTCATGACAGCAACTTAAGCACATGTATAAGGATCAGGGCATTACTTTGGAGGTTCTGATAGGTAATTCAAAAGATCTAATCATCCTCTCTACATAGTACAAATGAGACAAAACATAGTACATACCTCAGTGAGACATCTTGGTTCAGGCAATACTAGAGCACATAGGTGCTGACTCCATGGGTGCTCCGGGGCTGGAGCACCCACGGGGAAAAAATGGTAGATGCTGAGCATCCATCAGCAGCCCCCCTATCTGCTCCCCTTCTCCCCCAGCACCTCCCACCGGGCCCCACACATCAGCACTCTTCCTTCCCTGTGCCTCCTGCGATCAGCTGTTTCGCAGCATGCAGGAGGCTCTGGGAGAAGTGGGGGAGGAGCGAGGATGTGGTGTGCTTGGGGGAGGGAAGAGGCAGGGTGGGGACTTGGGGAAGGGGTGGAGTGGGGGTGGGGCCTGGGGCAGAGCCAAGGTTGAGCACCCCCTGGCACTTTAGAAAGTCAGCACCTGTGCTACAGCAGGGTGCACAAGAACTGGGTTTTATTTTTGGAGACACTGACCACTTGTGTAACTTTGGGCAAGTCACTTTATTTCTGTGCCAGTTTCTCCATCTGTAAGTGAGGCCAGTAATACTAGCCCATCTTCTTAAAGTGCTTTGAGATCTACGGTTGAAAAGCGCTAAGTATTATTTCTATGAGTACAGGTTAGATCCAGAAGTATTCCAAAGTCTTTCGCACCAGATCATCCCTGTTCACAGAAGAATTTAATTGCCATTTGTATCTATCTAGGTTATCTTACTGGTGTTCTTCACTGTAATATGTGAGCACTTTCCAAATATTTAAAAAGACATATTTATCTCTCTCCCTTCCCAGTGAGTAGAAAAAATACTACATTAGAGTTAAGGTTATTAACAACTGCTGTCCAGAAAGTACTTATTGCAGGAAAATTAGTATAGCCCACTGTGTGTATGTGTATATATATGTGTGTGAACGAAAATATATATTGTGGAAACAAGTTATACATACTTTAATATGTACTTACTACATTATATAGGATAAATATTCAGAGGAAATTCTAGCGTAATTGCAACTGGGCTAGCTTGGAAGCAGTGCAACTGAACAGAAATTGGCACTATTCTAGAGTAGTTAATTTATCCTGTGTATTTTGGAAACTAGTCATCTGGAAGCACACATTTATTTTAGTATGATATCAAATTAATTAATTACGATCAGTGAGACTCCCTATTGCACCTATTTTCCCCTCAAAGAAAGAGAATTGCTTTGGAACAATTTGGAAAATGAGCAATGAAAGATGTATCAAACTGTACCTTTTTAAAATCTATCTTTCCAAGGATCTAAAAACCTTTGCAAATAGGGCCAGCAAGCAAATGTTTAATTTTTGCAAATGCAGAAGCCTGTGGCTCCAGACAAAATATCATTCGACATAACCTCTTGCAAATTTGTAATGTAAGATTAAATGTGATTTAATAGAATACATTTACTTAACTGAATGCCTCTTTCTGACAGACAGTGGCCTCTGTAAACATTATCTTCATAAACAGTACTGCCAATGACACTGATATAATCTTGAGTCCCAACCATCTTTCTCATGTAACTCATTTTTTTTCTCCTCTCAGAGGAATACAACCTATACACTTATCCTTGTTAATTAGACTATATTATAGCCAATATATTTATCAAGCCTTCCTAATGAGGAAAAATAGCATTTAAGTTTAAAGTTGGTAGACTAAAAAAAAATAAAAAATCACATATTAACCATTTAAATCCTTAAATGGTTCTCTCCCCATCACGTAGCCATGATGTACAGAAAGCTTTATCCTTCATTGAAACATTGTCATGGATACACTAAGGGACTGCTGCACTGAGGGGAGGGGTGCTAAAATGGGGCTCAGCCAAAGCCATGCCTCCCGCTATATCTAGAACTGTGCCAGTGAATTCCCAATACACTCTAGGGGCTCTAGGATCCATGGCTGCAGAAAGGAGCCAGCCAGAGACAACAGCTGGAAGGGGCGGAAGCTGCAAAAGCAGGGACATTTGGACCTCTGCACATTCAGAGAATTTTCTATAGTTCTCACTGGACTTTCTCTGCCCTGTGCTAATTGTCCGTTTGCTTCAACTGTCGTCCTCCCTCTTTCTCAGTCTCTTCACCACAGCTTCACTCCACGCCTGCCCCCTTTACCCTCTGCTCCCCTGCCCTGTGCCCCTTACCCATTTTACTTTCAGCTTATCCCCCTAACAAACTAAAAAACAAAACACACACACACACACACACACATATATAAAAGTAGCAGGAACATGATGTTTGCTCCCATCATGTTGTTCACTCTGCCAGAGCATTCTACTTCTTCCCCCACTCTGTGTCTGTCTTGTCTATTTAGATTGGAAGCTCTTTGGGGCAAGGACTGTCTATTGTCCTATGTTTGTACAGTGCCTAGCACACTGAGGCCCTACTCTTTGTTGGCTCTTAGGCACTGCCATAATAAACATGTTAAAATAATAATTATAAAATGTCAGTTCTCCCTAATGCCCCGATGTACAATAGAAGCCAAATACGGGTGAAAGTCATAACAGAGGCAGTATCATCCTGAATTAAATGTGGGAAGGATTAGCTAATAGACTGAAAAGTACATAACTTTTAAAGCCCTGGCTTTCCCCCTTTCTCTCACTTCTAATTAATTATGCATGGCAAGAACACAAACAGCCAAATCTTGCCCCAAGGAGCTATTGAGGCTGGTAAACCACTTCATCAATCCTGAATGCCTACAACTTGCAATGGAACTGAATGCCAAGCACCATGAAGAGCTATCATCCTACTTCACTGAAAATACCATGCACGTTTGGGTAGCCTTCTCAAATAGCATGGATCCATTCCATCTATAACCACAAACCAACAGCTCACCTGCATTCCCAGAGTTCAATATGTTCACTCATAAAGAAGTAATGGACACCCTAAAGGAGTCTCAACCCAAGACTTGTGAATCCAAACCATGCCCTTCCTGGCTTGTGAAAGAGTCATGAACAACTGGTTTCACTCTTGATTAAGCTAGCTAAAACATCGTTCAGAAAAGAATTCTTCCCTTCCTTCCAACACTCAGTAATCTGACCAATGCTGAATATACCTGGATACATCTGTTCTAACCAACTACCATCCAGTGTCAAACTTCCCATTCCTGAGCAAGCTCACAGATAAACTAGCCAAAGGCAAGCTACAAGAAGTGGCGGAAGTGCCCTAAAAGTGGGGGTGCCACAGGCACTCAATTGTGGCCCTGTTCTGCACTGCCTCTCCCCCCATCCCTCGCTCGCTCCTCTCCACCCCCTCCCCCCGTCGCTCACCCTTACGGCTGGTAAAAAAGTGGGAAGGATAGCTCTCCCACTTTTGAAAGTGGGTGGGTCCTGGTCTCCTGTTCTGCTGCCACTGGCTACAAGCTCATCTAATTGAAGTCAATATTCTAGACATGGAACAATCTGGATTCATGGCAGAACATGGAACTGAAACAGTCTTTAATGGCACGGCTGAATGATCTCCTATAAATGGTTAAGGTCAGACATTTATTTGCATCCTCTTGAACCTCTCTGCAACATTTAATACTGACTACGAGATACAGCTGTCTCACCTGAAACAGGTGGCAGAGATCCAGGGGAATGTGATAAAATAGTTGAGTCCTTCCTGGAGGAAGCACCCAATAAGCAGTATCAGGAAACTGCACCACCACTGCTAGACCCATCAGTTGTGAAGTCCAACAAAGATCAATTCTCTCTCCAGTCCTTTTCAACATCTACCGTATTTTCCGGCATATAAGACGACTTTTTATACTAAAAAACAACCTCCAAAAATCGGGGGTTGTCTTATACGCCGGGTATAAACATACTGTAGCTTCGGATACATACAGAACGTCCCCGTGCTGATACTGTATGTATCGCGCTGAGCCAATCCCGGCAAGCGGTGTATTCTATTAATGCATACAAAGCCTGCTCGGATTGGCAAAGGTTGTAATAGCCCGCTTCTCTGACTCAGCCAATCCGAGCAGGCCCAGAGCACTCTGACTCCCGGCCGCGGCTGGGATTTAAAAGGCTCTGGGCTCCCCGCCGCAGCGGGCAGCCCAGAGCCCTCTGACTCCCCGCCGCGGCTGGGATTTAAAAGGCTCTGGGCTCCCCGCCGCAGCAGGCAGCCCAGAGCCCTCTGACTCCCCGCCGCGGCTGGGATTTAAAAGGCTCTGGGCTCCCCCCCTCGGAAGGGGGGGTAGTCTTATACAGCGAGTATAGGCCAAAACCTATGTTTTAACTGGAAAATTAGGGGGTCGTCTTATACGCCCAGCCGCCTTATACGCCAGAAAATACGGTACATGCAGCCATAGGTTAACTGGTCAAAGGATATGTACTTAAGTGCCAGCAATATTTAGATTATATACACTCTACCTATCCTGCAGCACTTACAACCATATCACTACCACCAAGAGGACCTAGAGCTTGGAAGAACAGCTGGCTGAAGATGAATCCATACAAGACAGAGGTGATGCTGGTAAGCAGAGGAAAGCATTGTAAGAATTCATATCCATGGTGCAATTTCTTCTGGTTGAAGGCCCACACCTACAATTGGTCAATTCAGATTGCAGTTTAGGAGTATTCTTGGATTCCTCAGTGCATAAGTTCTCACACAGAAAGCATTACTCGCTAATACTGCTATCATCTCCAGTTGGCTAGGAGACTCTATCCCATCCAGGCGGACAATGACCTGGCCTCAGTTATTCACATCTTTGTCACTTCTCAGCTGGACTACAGCAATGTTATATACCTGGGCAAAAAGCCTGCAGCCTTTAAGTCTTGTCTACATGGTGAGTAATGCAGAATGATTTCTAAAGTGCACTAATGTGTTGAACATTAACTGATCCATGTAGACTCTGCTGGTGCACTTTAAGACAGTTTTGTTTGAAACAGTACTGAGTCAAACAGCACTGGGGAACCTTTAGTGCACACCAGCAGGGTCTACATGGACAAATTAATGAACAATATGTTAGTGTGTTTTAGAAATCACTTCTCCATAGAGCCCACCATGTAGACAAGGAAACTCCAACTAATACAGAATCCGGCAGCACTTTCCTCAGCAACAGAGTCTACCATACTGTCCTCCGCTCTCTATGCTGGCTTTCCATAGAATTTCCAATCAAGTTTAAGATCTTGGTCCTTATCTTCAAGGCGTTCCATGGCCTGGGCCCAGGGTATATAAAAGACCATGTAAAGCTCTGGGATGAAGATTATGGTTGACAACTCAATGGTACAGCTTGTCTGTGCAGGTCACAGAACTTTCTCCATGGCCAGTACAAGACTGTAGAATGAATTCCCCGAGGAAGTAAGTACCATCACAAACCTCGCCATCTTCCTTTCCAAGTGCAAGGCATGTTTCTTTGAGCTTTCCTTCTCTCGCATAAATACACAGCCAATGTAACAACCCATGGGATCTGCAGGTTTTAAGGCATGTGCCACTTCCTTGTCACTATCAGGGGCCCAGGCAGGGTTGCCACCAAGCAGAACTGAGAGGCTCAGTCCTGCAGGAAGTCCTGCCCTAAAAGGTATGAGGAACAGCAATCTGTGATTCCCTGATTGGCAGCCACTCCCCATATAAACCAACAAGTCATTTCTGGGAGTCGTCTGAGCAATGCTGCAATTCACCTTGATCCCAGACTCCTGGCTCTTGACCTAGGTTTGACTTCCAACCCTGATCCTGGTTTACTGTCTCTGACTTAACCATTGCTGACCCCAGGGAAAGACCCTGGCCTGGCCCCAATTCTTGCCTCACTCTCTCAATTTGGTAATGGACTGTGATTTTGCAGTTGTGACCTGGCCTGGCCCCAGACTGATCTGACCTTTTGGTCCCAATACTGAGCAGCTCGCTCTGTGCCCATAACGTGACCCTGACAGCAACATGTATATTAAGAAACAAAACAAAACAAAAACCCACATAACAAAACAACTCTACCAAAACAAAACACTCCACTGCATGTGATTCTTCCAGTGGGGAAAGGATGAGAGAAGCACCACCATGTGACATACATTAGTCATGTTGCTCAATGCACTACTTGAAGGCACTCATACTTTGGTGGTGAACACAGGATTAGACCATGAATAGAATAGATACGGGGTTCTCAAACTTTTGGGTCCCAAAGTGGGTCACATCCCTGTTTTAATGAGGTCGCCAGGACTGGTGTTAGACTTGCTGGGGGCTGGGACTGAAGCCCAAGCCCCACTGCCCAGGGCCAAAGCTCAATGGCTTCAGCTCTGGGTGGCAGGGCTCAGGTTACAGGCCCTCCTCCTCCTGGGGTTGAAGCCCTTGGGCTTTGGCCCCCCCACCCAGGGCGGTGGGGCTTGGACTTTGGCCCCCCTACCCTGGGGTTGCAGGTCTCAGGTGGGCTCAGGCTTTGGTCCCCACACCTGCACTTAAGCAGTAATTTTTGTTGTCAAAAGGGAGTCATGGTGCAATGAAGTTTGAGAACCCCTGGAATAGATGTTCAGGATCGGTCACATAACCACACGAACAGCACAGTGAAATAATCATGAAAAATGTAGAATATCAGTTTAGAAATAAGGTGACATTTTAATTTCTTGAACACATTTTTCAACTGGTTTTAAAATACTATGGCACGTTTAATGATGAGACTAGTAAGGGAAATGTGAGAAGAGAATCATGTCATTACAGAAGTTAGGGATGGAAAATACCTATTAGATTATCCTGTCGCTCTCCCTGAAGCTACCTTAGCTAACATTCTGGAAGGAAGAGTGATCCCACTTGATGAATTATACTACCTCATTATTATACCCACATTGGTGAAGGTGGCCTGGAGGAGTTCTCCGTAGCTCTCTTCCCCAGCATTCTCTTGATGCTGCTAAAAGTACTAGAGCACTGACATGCCCTCTAAAATGAGTTAGCAGGGATTTGGACCACTCCAGCAAGACAACAGTATCGTTTCAGAAAGGGATGGAAGGATGCTTCCAAGAAAAAGAAGGGAATGTGAGGGGAAGCAGGATAACAAAAAAAGTAATAGCCATATAACTCATTTAAGAAGAACATAAGAATGGCCAAAGTGAGTCAGACCAATAGTCCATCTAGCCCAGTAAACTGTCTTCCAACAGTGGCTGCTACCAGATGCATCAGAGGGAATGAACAGCACAGTGCAATTACCATGTAATACATCCCACAATCCAGTCCCAGTATCTGGCAATCAGAGTCTTAGGAACCCCCAGACCATGGGGTTGCAGCCCTGACTATTTTGGCTAACAGCCCTTAAGTTCACGGAGGATAGGTCAATTATCTAATTCTTTTCTTAACCCAGTTATAGTTTTGGCCCTCACAACATCCCCTGACACTGAGTTCCACAGGTTGACTGTACATTGTTGTTTAACCTTGCTTATTCACCTTTTGAAATGCATCAGGATAGAGAGGAATATACTCTGTTTAATTTAAACTCTAGGAAAGGAGAAAACAACAAAAGAAACAAAGTAAACTACAAGTCTTTCTATCACTCCCAACGTTTCACAATGGAGCCTCTTGGAAACATACACACACACCCTTAAGCCAGAAAGGATATTAACACTGAAGCCTTCCACTCCCCCCACACTCCACCATATCTGGTTTCTTTGACCTAGCAGTCTTTTCCATTACCCCCACTGAAAATAGTATAATACTTTGCAGTTAGATAGTGGTTTTTAATCCAAGGATTTCAGAGCTTTACAACTGTTCATTAAGCCTCACAACACCACTCTGGAGTAGGTAAGTAAATGATATGGGAAAAATCTTCTTTTGAAACCCCTTTGCTTTGCCAAATGATGTGCAGTTTTCATGTACCCTACATGCAGTCAGTTCCATTAGGTCCTTGACACGTGTTTTCACTTTCCCCCTGAACACTGTTCATTATGCTTTGAATTCGAATAAAGCAGGGGAGATGAAATGTAATTCACCCTCCTGAGATAGAAGCTGTGCTACTGCACTGCTAGCAACTGAATGCATCAAGTCCATTATTTCACTTTTTCAAAAAGAGAGTCAGAATTCAGTGGGAAAACAGTACTGGTGATAGCAAACTTGTGCTTTCCTAGTAATTGATGAGCCAGCACAACAGATAATTGATTTATGGCTAATACTGAAATACTTTTGCCATTTAATGCATTTCTAGAATTGAGCAAGATGGTTATTGTCATCATAGAACTGGAATGAACCTCAAGAGGTCATCTAGTCCCCTGCACTTGTGGCAGGACTAATTATCTAGACCATTCCTCACAGGTGTTTGTCTAACCTGCGCTTACAAGTCTCCAATGATGGAGATTCCACAACCTCTCTAGGCAATTTATTCCAGTGCTTAATCACCCTGACAGGAAGCTTTTCCTAACGTCCAACCTAAACCTTCCCTGCTGCAATTTAAGCCCATTGCTTCTTGTCCTATCTTCAGAGGTTAAAAAAACCAATTTTCCTTCCTCCTCCTTGTAACAACCTTTTACATACTTGAAAACTGTTATGTCCCCTCTGTCTTCTCTTTTCCAGACTAAACAAACCCAATTTTTTCAATCTTCCCTCATAGGTCATGTTTTCTAGACCTTTAATCACATTTGTTGCTCTTCTCTGGACTTTCTCCAGTTTGTCCACATCCTTCTTGAAATATGGCACCCAGAACTGGACATAATACTCCAGCTGAGGCCTAATCAGTGTGGAGTAGAGTGGAAGAATTACTTCTCGTGTCTTGCTTATAACACTCCTGCTAATACAGCTCAGAACTATGTTCACTTTTTTTGCAACCACGTTACACTGTTGACTCATATTTAGCTTGTGGTCCACTATGACCCTCAGATCCCTTTCTGCAATACTTCTTCCTAGGCAGTCATTTCCAGTTTTGTATATGTGCAACTGATTCTTCCTTCCTAAATGGAGTACTTTGCATTTGTCCTTACGGAGTTTCATCCTATTTACTTCAGACCATTTCTCCAGTTTGTCCAGATCATTTTGAATTTTAATCCTATCCTACAAAGCATTTGCAACCCCAGGGCCGCCCAGAGGATTCAGGGGGGGCTGGGGCAAAGCAATTTCAGGGGCCCCTTCCATAAAAAAAAGTTGCAATATTATAGAATACTATATCCTCGTGGGGGCCCCTGCGGAGCCTGGGGCAAATTGCCCCACTTGCCCCGGGCAGCCCTGTGTGCTCCCAGCGCTCTAAAACACCCATCTCCGTGAGGAGCGCTGGTGCACTGTCTACACTGGTGCTTTGCAGTGCTGCAACTTGCTGCATACTCGGGGGCAGGGCCGGCTCCAAGATGTTTGCTGCCCCAAGCAGCGGGGGGAGAGCCGTGATCGGCGGCACTTCCACTGCACTGCTTTCTTCTTCGGCTGCAATTCGGCAGCAGGTCCTTCCCTCCAAGAGGCCTGCCGCTGAAAAGCCCAATGTGCCGCCTCTTCCCCTTGGCCGCTCCAAGCACCTGCTTGCTCAGCTGGTGCCTGGAGCCGACACCCCTGAGCAACAAAGTTGTAGCACTGTAAATTGCCCGTGTAGACAAGCCCTTAGTTACTGAAGGTTTTTTATTGGCTGTTAATCACCTTAGGTGAAATAAATTTGATGGTCTCAATCCACATTAAAAAGTTATCACCAGAACTGGAACCCTTTTTGGCAGTCTCACTCTGAGGCCAAAGTATGAATGAGTATGAAGAGTGAATTACACACGCACCCCTATAATCTGGTCCCACATTGGTGGAGCAATCTGTGGGAGCCTATACTGCCACGATCCATGGAGTAAATGTTCTGTGGATTAGAGAACACCTGTCGCTAGAGAGGTCAGTCTGGTTTTGCTAATAAACATTACATTCACTCAAGGAAACAAGGTAAAGAAATTTCCTCAAATTGTTACAACTGCAAAGAGTAAATCTAATTAGTCATGGTACCTTACAAAGCCTGTATTACAGCATCATCGTTAACATCAGTTCCTTCTGCACTCTGGAAAAAGGGCAGGGCTATCAGTACAAAATAAAAAGTGGAATTTTTAATTTAAATTACATATTTTTTGCTTCAGCAACAACAACAAAAGCAGCGTTAATAGCAATCATGACTTTGGGCCAAGGCATTTCCTGGGAAATTAGTCAATATCTGGGGAGAACAGCCTGCAGCAAAATTTATCTTGATCAGTCCCTAGGAAATGCCCCAGGCCTCTGTTAGTAGTACAGCAAAATTGTGCTAAAGTTCCACTTGAGAATTTGCACATTCTCTGCAGATTTGCATACAGTAAGAAGGAGGCTTTGTGGTGGTTTTTCAGGGTCTTCATTTTCACCATACCACAATGTGTCCTTACCAAATCCCAGCCAGACACATTATGTTGGATTTTTTTCTTTTTAAAATGGGTGCTGCTCTGAGAATGTCACCATCAGAAAAATATGGAAGGAAATGAGCAAAACACCCACATAATTATTGTTGACAGAACACAGCTGTAATTTTACCAAGAGTGATATATTGTTAAGCCAGCCATCCACATCTTTGTTAATGAACTAATGATTTTAAAAGTATTTAGTGCCCAAAAGAACTGTACAGTCATTTTGCTTGAGAAAAAAATAATGGAAAAGACATCTGCTGGACTATGATGACATGGGAGTAATTATTGCTAAGTCTCTGAAGAACAATTAGAATTAGTTTTATTACATTTTTCACTTTATGATTAACATTGTAACTGAAAGAATCAAGATGTAAATCTGAATTAAAAGGAATTTTAAGAGATACTGAGAAATATAATACTTTACAAAGCCGTCTGTGGAAAGACTATACAATGCGGAGCCAAAAAGACAAGCTTACCCTTGTACTATACAATACGTTGCTTTGGTTCTCCTCTGTATTCAGTCTGGTTAATTGTTAAAATTGGATTTCAGAGAACTGTGTAATTAAGTAGTAGTAATGAATGTATCATCAACCTAGATGATTATTGCATTCATTAGATATCTCAGTTATAAAAATAGTTTACAGCAAAACATTCTGGAGTCTTGTGAGAGTCTTAACTATTACAGAAAGCCCCAATAAAGGGATATCGATGGAGGGAGGGAGTTAAACTGGAACATTCCTGTACCCTGTTCAGTTTATCTGAAAAACATTGATATATCCTGTTAAACTATAAAGATCCCCAATATTATCACTCCTTGATCGCATAGTAACTTCATATGTAGATTTAAAAAAATGCAAATTTGTATCACATGGATTCTGAATGGTGTGAACTGTGATGCTTCAGATATAACCAAAAGGTTATAATCCATCAGAGGCTAGAGTAGAAAATAAGAGCTCTGAAAGAGAAAGTAGTACTATTTTTATTGAAGGAAAATACTTAATTTTTATTTTAATTCACATAAAACAATACCAAATTTCATAGAGATCTTAGTTTTTTTGTACTGGCCCTAGTTATTAAGGTGTCAGCACTGTTGATCTGTTTCAAATGCCTGTATTTTTAAAGCAGGAATGAAAAGGTCTGACATGTATAAATGCATTAAATTACAGAACAGTGTTTTGCACCCTGATGACCTATTTGATTATAAAGTAAGCTGAGACGCAGAATCTATTTTTGACCTATTATATGAAGGGCCACCTACACAGACTCAAGAGGAGTGGAGAACATATTAGAATGTTTCTCTTCACCCCTTCTGCGATAGTCTGATTCAATAGTCCAGTCATAGCCAACAATTTCAAGAGCTCTTCTATGCAACTTCAGAACATATTCTTTTCCCCCTTTTTTAAAGCATACCCACATTATTTAGCACTCTGGACAGAAATGGCCATCCAGGTTACTACCTAACAGATCATTGGTATTTAACAGAATAATGGCATTTTATCTCTGTGGTTAGTGGCCAAGCAATAGAGATACTTAGCCAAACTGAGTCTTGATGTAAGAAACGAACCTCACTGAAGTTAATGGAATTGTATCAATTTATATTAGGGCTGAATGTGGCCCCTGTGACATTGCACTCTATATGATTTTATGAAAAGATGCTAATGAGTGAATATAATATAACTGGAATATGCTTCATGGAAAAGTCTCTTGTAAGGTACCATTACAAAGCTTATAATCTACTGAGTGTGGTCATCATATTTGTATAAATGTATCACTCTTGTATCTGAAACTAGAAATATGAAATATAACTCTGAGGTCCTATTGTAATTATGCAAAGTGTGGGCCATTAATGGTGGTTTGGAATCTTGATGGCTTCTATCAACTAGGACAATTGACTGTAGATGGCTCTGTTTACGTTTAAGTCTTCCTCTGTGTGTGTGTGTGTGTGTGTGTGTGTGTGTGCGCGCGCTGGGAAGTGAGTAATGAAATCTTACAGTGACAGATGATCATGTCACCTGAACTGGAATCCATCTTTAACCTGGTGCTTTTCCATTTAGAAGAATTGGTGGGAACCCAGAGAGGGACAAAAGATTCCCACCTTGTGCAAAGGATATATAAGAGGATGGAACAGAACAAAGGTAGCTGCAGTCATGTGAAATCCCCTAGTTACCACAGCTGTGCATATCTTTCTATCAGTGTTATAGAGGGCAAACAATTTGAGTTTACCCTGTATAAAGCTTAAAGTAGGAAATTGGAATTCTCTGGATTTGCACAAAGGGGGCTTTGATGGGCTGGGTCACAGAACACCACCTGATGTGATGAGACTAAAGCTTATGAGTATGTGTGATGAGTATAAAGCTTATACAGGGTAAAATGGATTTATTTGGGGTTTGGAGCCCATTGGGAGTTCGGTATCTGAGTGCTGGAGACAGGAGCACTTCTTAAGCTGTTTTCAGTTAAGCCTGCAGCTTTTGGGGGATGTGGTTCAGACCTGGGTCTGTGTTTGTAGAAGGCACAACCAGGCAGGGCACTGAAGTCCAAAGATGTCAGGGAAAACTGGCTCAGAGGTAGTCTCATCACATCAGGTGGTGTTCTGTGACCCAGCCCATCAAAGCCCCCTTTGTGCAAATCCAGAGAATTCCAATTTCCTACTGAACAAAACCATTTTAAAATATTGTGTTGATGCACCAGGCTAGATTGTGGAGTTAACATAAGCCTGGAGTAAAGATTCATGTGTAATTGTACTGCCTTAGGAGTCACAGCTTAGTCCCTTCTTCCCTCTTTTCCAGGGCAAGAGTAAGCTACACCAGCCTGCACCTTTGACTTTAGAAAAGTTTTTTCTAACTTTTTTGTTTGGACTCATCATATCTCCAAAACAAATTAGCCTGCAAACTTGAAAGTGCTAGTGCTGCAGCTTATTTAGTATGGGCACAGGGGTCTGCCTATGCAGAACAAGTTGTAAATCAGGGCTTATATGTGCTTTGTTGTGTTACTCTTGCTGAGGAGAGGTGCCTCAGTGTTACTTTGTGAGGTTAATATGGGAATTTTACAAAGACCTATAATATACAAGGATTTTGATGAGATGGGAGCGCATACCCTACATTAAGATAGGCAGGGAAAGGGTAAACTAGGGGTTCATTAGAGCAAGGTGATAAAGAAGAAGCAATCTTTCCGTTTCAGCCTGTAAGGAAGCTCCTAGGGTTGGACCAGGTCAGGAAGCAAGGAGAAACTAGGAAATTGACCATCTTGCATAGAGTATACTTTGTAAGATAAATTTCAGAGTGGTAGCTGTGTTAGTCTGTATCAGCAAAAAGAATGAGTACTTGTGGCAACTTAGAGACTAACAAATTTATTTGAGCATAAGCTTTCGTGGGCTAAACCCCAATTCATCGGATGCATGCAGTGGAAAATACAGTAGGAAAATACAGTAGGAAGATATATATACACAGAGAACATGAAAAAATGGGTGCCATACCAACTATAATGAGAGTGATCAATTAAGGTGGGCTATTAGCAGCAGGAGAAAAAAAAACTTTTGTAGTGATAATCAGGATGGCCCATTTCCAACAGTTGACAAGAAAGTGTGAGTAACAGTAGGGAAAAAATTTGCATGAGGAAATAGCTTTTTCCCCTACCATTAATTTGGGCTTGAATAGGGATTGAGAGCGACTGGCTCATTACAAAAGCAGCTTTGTCTCTCCTGGAATTGACACCTCCTCATCTATAATTGGGAGTGGACTACATCTACCCTGATCGAATTGGTCCTGTCAACACTGTCTCCCCACTTGTGAGGTAACTCCCTTCTCTTCATGTGTCATTATATAATGCCTGCATCTGTAATTTTCACTCTGTGCATCTGAAGAAGTGGTTTTTTTACCCACGAAAGCTTATGCCCAAATAAATCTGTTAGTCTTTAAGATGCCACTGGACTCCTTGTTGTTTTTGTGGATACAGACTAACACAGCTACCCCGATAGCTGAGGTAGGGGACAGAAAGGATATTGATGGATGAAATGGAGTCCTACTCCCTGGCCTTGTAATAGAGGGGCTATATGGCAAGCAGAAGAGAGGGTGAAGGGCAGAACAATGATGGATTTATAGTGGGGTATAGTAGTGGGGGACATGGAAGTGAGGTGCATTGAATTGGAGGAGGTACAGAAGGGGATGCAGGAAAAGGCAGTGTCTTCTCTATGCATAAAACTTAAAATGCTCAACATATTCTAGATTTAAAACTTTAAGCCTCTTAGGTTTAAATCTATATCTTACCTCAGGAGGTTGTGAAGGTTAGGACTATAACAGCGTTTAAAAGAGAACTGGATAAATTCATGGTGGTTAAGTCCATAAATGGCTATTAGCCAGGATGGGTAAGGAATGGTGTCCCGAGCCTCTGTTTGTCAGAGGATGGAGATGGATGGCAGGAGAGAGATCACTTGATCACTGCCTGTTAGGTTCACTCCCTCTGGGGCACCTGGCATTGGCCACTGTCGGTAGACAGATACTGGGCTAGATGGACCTTTGGTCTGACCCGGTACGGCCGTTCTTATATAAAAGACTCTCAATACCCTTTCTGCTCCCCATATCTCTCACAAAGATAATTTCCCTCAAACGCACACCACTTGTGAATTTGCAAAGTCTGCAGGAGGGCAGCCCTGCTTTGGAGAGCCTCATAAGTTCTGTTAGAGCAGGGCTCTGCTCCTATAGTCTATATTCATCAAGCTGATTTAAAGGTTTGTGTTCATTTCAAACAAACATATTCACAAACATTTTATTGAAAGTGTTAAGGGTGAAGGTATGTTTCATTGCAGTTCAGCTAAAAATTTTCCTGACCAAAAAAACCCATACAAAAACCTCACCACCACTCTCTTTACAAAAATCCAAACATTAAAAAGTCTGAAAAGTTAAAGGCTTTCTACTGCTATACAATTGTTCAGCTCTATCCCCACAAACACTTTAGCACAGACCCAGCCTTAATTGTGCTACCTTGTTTTATTCTGTAATGGAAATATGGTATGGATGTATACTGTTGCCTTTACATAAAGTTTATTAAATGTGTAAATACAGATTTTGAAAGAAAAGTAGTCTTAGGATACTTTGGTATGTAATAGTTGCATAAATTCAGTGTAATGTGTAGTGCAGTAGAAAATAATTTATTAACAATTGGAATGCTTAATCAATTTTTAGTTGTGGAATATGTTTGTGGTGTCACAATTGTATCTAAATAGACTGTTTTCACTATATGTATTATATTGTATAGCAACGAATACACCTAGGGTTTTTTTTGTAGTCCATAATGTTAGAAGATTGGAACTGAATTACTTTACTAGGAAATCAACTAAAAATTCATTTTGATTTATGAATATAGTTTTGCAGATTTTAGAGAACTAAGTTAAAGTTGTGTGAGCAGTACAAGTGATAGTGAATGATGCAGAACAATATGGCAGTGGGGAACTACCTGCATATCTTAAAAGTTAATTTCCAAATTTTAATATCCAATTTTTTTAAAGGTGGAGGAGTTTTGTAAAGAAGGTATAATTATATAGATAACATTAGCTGAACTCCATTAAAAGACATGTTTGACATTAACACTTTCTGATCCTTTTTGTTGTGAATAATCCTTTTTGGTTTTAAAAAAAAAAGTGTATTTAGCATTTTTCTTGACTCTAAGGAAACTTCACTGTTCTGGAAGGAGGAGTTTGAATTTGATTTGCACCACAAGCATTGCTTTCTTTGTGGCATTTTCCCATCTGCCTCACTCAGTTGTTACAATCTCTCTGTTGACCTGAGTGTGAACGATCAATCAGATCACACTGGGTGTTGACTTGGTGAGCATGAATAATATCCTTAAACAGTATTTGCTGTGCCCAGTGTCTTCCTCTGTGCCTTCCAGGAATTGTAGAAAGCAATTAAACTTATTCATATTCTTTCCAGCATCTAGAAAAATGAATAATTCCTTCTTCAGACTTTTGGATTCCCCTACCTATAAAGTGATCTGGTTTACTTTATGAGCTATATTCATTTTAAGATAGTTGTAGAATTATATGGTGTGATCTTGCTCCTACTGAAGCCAGTGGCAAAACTTCCAACGTATTTCAATGGGAACAGGGCGCACACACACACACACACACACACACACACACACACACACTTTGCCTTCAATTTACCTTTATTTTCCATGTCCTTTGGAGCTTACATTCTGTTTCACTCACAGTGTGCCTGTTTTAAATACAAAATAAAATTAAATGAATGTATGTTAAAGGTACAAAATGGCCTGTAAGAGAGAATATGCTCATGTTCAACCCTTATTTGGCATTACTGTTGATTGATTATTAGCTGATACTGAGTAATAGGCAGCAGGTTTAAAACAAATAAAAGGAAGTTCTTCTTCACGCAGCGCACAGTCAACTTGTGGAACTCCTTACCTGAGGAGGTTGTGAAGGCTAGGACTATAACAATGTTTAAAAGGGGACTGGATAAATTCATGGTGGCTAAGTCCATAAATGGCTATTAGCCAGAATGGGTAAGAATGGTGTCCCTAGCCTCTGTTTGTCAGAGGATGGAGATGGATGGCAGGAGAGAGATCACTTGATCATTGCCTGTTAGATTCACTCCCTCTGGGGCACCTGGCATTGGCCACTGTCGGTAGACAGATACTGGGCTAGATGGACCTTTGGTCTGACCCGGTACGACCTTTCTTATGTTCTTATTGTGGTGATTCCTTAAAATGTTTTTTTTATATATTATTTTATGCAACAGCAACATCAAAGTTAGAAATGGGTGACCAAACACTTCAGCAGTGTGAAATGTCAGAACAAACAGTTGTCTCTTTCCTTCTTTCTTGTAGTTGTCTCATCTAATTTTTTTACAGCTGTTGATAACTTTTTGCCACACTTATGTCTATTCCCACTGACTCCTGTGGTCCAATCGATAGAGCACCGTACATATGAGTTAGACATGGGTTTTATTCCCAGCTATGTCATTTACTGTGACATTGGACAAGCCATCCTTGCTCAATTTCACTTTTACTATCTGTAAAATTAGGCTAATTCTTATTCACCTTTTAAAATTACTTTGAATCCAAAGCTATCAAAAGGCTATACAAGTGCTACATATTACCATTTGTGATACTGAGCCAGAAAGGGTTAAGAAAAAAAAATCACCATTTATTTCCAGGAATTAAATCTCCCAATCTCACTTTTTTTGGAGCAATACCTTCAAAAAAGGATCTTGGAAAAAGGAATTTACTTAATTTCCTCAATGACTTTTTCATATTTCTATCAGTCCTTAGCCTGACAGTAACACAATCTTTTCACGTGAGGAGTCAGTGTTAGATTTCTGACGACTTGTAATAACTACATGCTTGGGAATTTTCCCTTACTGAACTGGACTTTTTTTTTTTTTTTTTGCATGGCCTTGGGGGAAGATGAGCAGGTTGCAACATCTAGAATTGGGTATAGGTAATTTTGTACACATAGCATTTGTTAGGGGGGGCTGTATCTCGGGAAGTTTTTGTTCAAATGATCCCAAATTTAGACCACTAACCCTACTCTGCACCCCTATGAGGCGCACAAAATTTCAAGACAATCTGACTCAGCACATGGATTTTCGAGTACTTAGAAGGATTGTCTTTTAATCAGTAAGTGACTTAACATTAACTACTGTTACTCCGCTGTAATACAATATTCTGCTTGTAAGTATTGTATATAAAGTCTGTAATAAATGAGTGCCGATGCAGCACTTTCTAATAATGCAAAAAAGTCATGTGTAGTTGTTTATAAGGTATATGAACCTTTTATGTTAAAATACAGATTATGCAACTGCAGACTAGACTCTTGATAAACAGTTCATTTAAGTCAATGGGAATCTCCACTGACACCAAAGGTCTTTCAATCAGGTCCTTGTAACTCAAAGGGAAACATTTGCCTTCAAGTTAAGAAACTTTCTAATTTTATTCTTTAACATATATGAAAACTAAGCTGTATATTTGTATGGTTTTATTAAGAAAGCCTGTTGTTGGTTAAAGGACAATAATTAAAAATATTGATATGACACCAGCTGAGATTAAAGTGTGTAAGTGCATGTAACGGAAGTTAAGGTATATCAACTGACTCATGTAAAAGTCTTTCATCACCATCTGATGTTAAAGAGCAGTAGTAATTCAACATGTCAATATCAGTAAGAGAATTTAATATCTCTGTGGGATAAGAATGGGACTTTAATGTGCAGATTAAAGAGCTCAAATCAATAATGAGAAGTAATTATCTCTGGTAGGGAGAGAAGTATGCAACATCTTTTTCAAAAGTTTATAGTTGCTTACATATTAAGCATCAGAAGCAGGTTTTAATGTTGAACAATGCTGTGTACAATAGGTTCCTTTTGAATTATTTAAAATATTTTCCATTACGTTACTGAAGACAAGTCACAGGATCATTCCAAGTAGTGGTTTCCACAATGAAGGGTTATTGTTAAACTCAGTTAGTGGTCATTATGAGTACAGAAGTCCAGCCAATCATGCAGGTCTAGAGGCAATGCTATGGCAGAGAACTATAGGCCAATTTAACTAGTCCATTTAATTAATAGGTGTAAAGGACGTGCCCTGGGAACTACAGTAAATTAAGGTCTTCAGGGCAGGAGCTTTGTCTTATCTGTTTTTTACAGCTATATGCAAATTGTTGACACTAAACAAGTAAATAATTATAAAGGCAATAATAACAAATGCAAAGGACAGAGCTTATCACAGTGTAAAGTATCTGTAAGAATATACTCCTTTCTGAGCACCACATTACTAGAAAGATATTGACACTGGTGGTAATTCAAAGAAAAGTAACAAAAATGTTCAGGAGTTTGTAATGCTGACTTAAGAGGAAAAGTTAGGAAAAGCTTGGTTTACTGATGATCCAGGAGTAGCGGTGCATAAGATTCTACCAATACTTGGAAGGTGTTAGCAGTGAGGGAGAGGGATTATATGATGTGGTACATGAAGACATAACTAGGAAGAATGGGATAAAAGAAAAATTAATCTGTATAATCCTGCATGAGCTAGAGGAATAGGTGTTTTTCACTTTCAGCATCTGTGAGTCAAAGCATAGGAAAGACATTCACTGCTTAAGCGCTCAACAATTCATTAAAAATCCATCTTATGTTTTTCCTGTGTTCAGTAGAAAGCAGCTTGCTTTTCAATATCTTTCCCAATTTTAAAGTTCTTAAGGCCTAATTCTCCCTGGCTTTTATCTTTTGTGTAGTTATTTGCACCTCTGCAAAATCAGGATGCAAAAACTCTACCCTGACAGAGTGGTAGGGGTGTGTTTTACATCCACTTTGCACTGGTATATATAGCTGTGCAAGGTAGTGAAGAATGAGGCTACGTCTACACTACTCGCCGTATCGGCGGGTAGCGATCGATTTTTCAGGGATCGATATATCGCGTCTCATCTAGACGCGATATATCGATCCCCGAACGCGCTTATATCGATTCCGGAACTCCACCACCGCGAACGGCGGTGGCGTCGTCGATATGGAGAGCCCCGGAGATTGATCCCGCGCCGTGAGGACGGGTAAGTTATCGATATAAGATACTTCGACTTCAGCTACGTTATTCACGTAGCTGAAGTTGCGTATTTTATATCGATTTTTCCCCTTAGTGTAGACCAGCCCTCAGCGTAGAAAAACAGGTTTCAATTAATGTCAAGTTCATCTCAGCTCTACCTCTTTCAGTAGAGAACTTAGTTTGCTATATATAGGTCCTTGGAACCTACCTACATACAGGGCTGCCCACAGGATTCCGGGGGCCTGGGGTCTTTGGCAGCGGGGGGCCCTTCCGTTCCGGGACCCGCCACCGAAGTGCCCCGAAGACCCGGCGGGGCCCCCCCTACAGGTCTTCGGCGGTAATTCGGCGGCGGGGAGCCCCCACCGCGGGTCTTCTGGGCACTTTGGCGGCGGGTCCCTGAACGGAAGGGCCCCCCGCCACCGAATTACCGCCGAAGACCGAGCTGAACTTCGGCGGCGGGTCCCACTTCGGCGGTAATTCGCCAGTGGGGGGTCCTTCCGCCCTGGCGCGGAAGCACCCCCCGCCGGCGAAGACCGGGAGTGGAAGAAGCTCCTGCGCCCAGCCCCGCAAGAGTTTTCCAGGCCCCCCGGAGTGAGTGAAGAACCCTGCTCCAGGGGCCCCGAAAAACTCTCGTGGGGGGCCCTGGGCAAATTGCCCCTCTTGCCCCCCGCTCTGGGAGGCCCTGCCTACATATCAAATGAGACCATGGAAACAGAGGGCCCCTGTGTACTGTGTATACAGTCAAGATCCCACAGTATTTTAGTAAAAGAAGGAGTTTGACCTAGTGACTTTAGCTAAAATTTCCCCTTCCTCAGTGCTGTGTGGGGTATGTACATTTTAACCCTAAAGCAACTGCATCGCATATAGGAGGTACTGTGCAATAGAAAGTGCTATGTAAATTATTGCAAAATTCTGCTTCATTAATGATCTGGTGTTTCCATTCCGTTGGCTGAATAACCACAACCTACTCTCTCCTTACTTTTTCAGTATAGCCACAGGTTCCTGGCGAGATAGCAATTAATCTCCATCATCCGCTTGTCCTCTACATCAAAGGCCTAGACTGACTACTGCCTCAGCCAGGGAAACAAGTGGAGGAAGGAATAATAACTTCTTCCCCAAACAGTCATTCCATGTGCCCTGATTTGTTCCCTCCAACTTGCTGGTTTCCTCACAGAGCCTTCTCCACGGGAAAAACAACAACAACAAAAAACCAGCAGGCAAACAATTTTTTGCTAGGAAGTGAGAGACTTTATGAATTAGGAGAAATCAGAGAATCTTAGGTGCTGAAACAAGGGGTGTTGCTGCACCTCCTTTCTTGAAGGGGCTTCCATCATATACAGAGTTTACAGTTTGGTTCAATAGCTCTCAGCCTCCCTGCAGAGAATGCAGGCTTGGGTCAGAGTAAAGAGGGGGACAGACACATTGTTGTATCCCTGACCCCCGTAGGTATGCGCCCTGGAGTTTGAGGGGAAGAGGAGGGCAGGAATGGGGGAACAAGCAGCCATCGCTGATCAGCAGGAGTTGCACCAGCTTAGGTAAGAGGAGAAGTCAGCCTGTTGCGCCCTGTTTGTGTAGGGCCATTTCAGGCGCGTTGTGCGGGGCGCGTATGCGGAACAGGCACCGTGAGCCCAGCTCTGTGCGGAGAAGGGCTCCGCAGTGGGACGCCCGAACTGTAGCCAGGGAGCTGAGAGAGGACCGGAGCGGGTCTGTTTCGTCGCCTCTGCAGCCAGTTCCCCGGGGAGAGGGAGTCTCTCTCGGCTGTACAGCCAGGGACCCGCCGCCCCTTCTCCTCTCCCAAGGGAGCGGGCAGAGTTCTGCCTGCGCCTTTACCAGCCGGTGGCGGTGGCGCTGCTGAGCAGAGCCGGGCACTGGGCGCCGGCCGCCCGCTCGCGCTCCCCTTGGCACCCCCTCCCCGGCCGGCCGGCTGGCTGGCTGTGCGCACGGCGAACATGGCGGCGGCGGAGGCGGTGGGGCGGGACACTCTACCTGAGCACTGGTCCTATGGCGTCTGCAGGGACGGCCGGGTGTTCTTCATCGAGTAAGGCGCGGGGAGGCGCGTGTTGGGAGGAGGGCGGGGGTCCGCCCGGGGCTGCCCGTCACTAACAGGTGCATGTTTTCCGCTTCTCCCTCCTAGTGACCTGACCCGCTCTACTACTTGGCTGCATCCTCGCACGGAGGAGCCCGTCAACTCCGGCCACATGATCCGCTCAGGTGGGTGCCCGCCCGGGGCTGGGGGTGTGTCGCGTGGCGGGGGAGGAACCGCTAACGACCGTTGGGTGGCGGGGGTCTCGCGCCCTCCCCAACCCCCGCTCCCCCCCTTTCTCCGGACAGGGAGGCACCTTCAGGGCACCAAGTTCTCACTCCCTTTGTTCTGCCTCCCCAGATCTGCCCCGCGGCTGGGAGGAGGGGTTCTCCGAGGAGGGAGCCAGCTACTTCATTGAGTGAGTACCTCGCTCCCCGGCCCCCGCCGGCGGGGGTCCCCGGGCGGCGTTGGGCGGCGGGAGGAGGGAGCCGCTGGTGTTACGGCTCGCGGGGGGATGGTCGGTTTCTGCGTGTGTGAAATGGTTCCCGCAGCCTGCGCTTGGCTCCTGATTAATGATTACCGCCAGGGAAAGCGAAAATAAAGGCGGCGGGGAGCGGGTCATTTGGACAGGGGGGAAGGACCCGCCCGGGAGAAGGAAATCCAGGGTCTCTAGCTTTGTCCTGGGCCGGCTCTTGCCTTCCCCCCTCTCCTTGGACCTTTCGCTGTTTATTTCCCACTAGCAACAAGTTGCACCGGGCGCGGGGACGACGTCTACTCTTGGCGGTGTTTACACTGCAGGTTGGGGCAGCTGGGGCTCTCCCTCGCTGCGCCGGAGTAGCGAGAGGCGGCTGAAACTTGGCGGAGTGTTTTTGCTCACGCTGAATGGAACGTGTCTGGAGCCGCGCCACAGCAACCAAGTGTGTTTTAAAAACAATGCTGCGTGAATGAATGAGGGCTGCTGCGGCTTTGCTTCTTAGACCCGACTGGATTTTATTCATTTGGTTAAAAAAAACAAACCGGAGTGTATTCTCAGGATGTTTCTGCGACGAGGCTTTAAATGGTAGTACAGTAGGATGGGAGGCAAGTGAGAAGTGCAGCTTTATTCAAAAGCAAATTAACAGGAGCTTGAGGACACCTATACTATCCTAAAAGAAGGGGTGTGATCACAATTAGGGCATTTGGAAAGCTGCAGAAAATGTGGGGTAAATTGTGTAGGTGTCCATATTTGGGTTTTGAAGCTCCTACAGGGAAATTGCAGATGTGGTGTATAAATAAACTCTTGTTGCTTTGCACTAGTGGTAATTATATAGATAAGTATTGCAAAGGGGAGAAAGTGGTCTGATGTTTGGGTTTTTATTGAACAACAAACTGGGATAACTTTGTCTATATTTCCATGTACGTTATACCAGACTCCTTGCCACCCTGAATCAAATGATGAAGGTGCCATAATGAATCTATATTTAATACCTACATTGATCTTAAGTATCAGAGGGGTAGCCGTGTTAATCTGGATCTGTAAAAGCAGCAAAGAGTCTTGTGGCACCTTATAGACTGACAGACGTATTGGAGCATGAGCTTTTGTGGGTGAATACCCACTTCGTCAGATTCATCCACGAAAGCTCATGCTCCAATATGTCTTTAGTCTATAAGGTGCCACAAGACTCTTTGCTGCTTTTACATTGATCTTGTGTAGGGTCTGCATTGCTTTTCTATTTGCCCCATAACCCTATACATTCCTCCACATTTTTAATCTACTGTTTAAAATCTCTGTTTGGGAGGGAACATGTTAAAATGAACAATAAACTAGAACAGTTGTGGCAGTGCAATAAAATGGAGGGATCATTATGTCCTAAAAGAAACAAACCCTCTGTCCCCTTATACCTGAAGGAAAGATACTTGCCTAGAGGAAATGTCAATTCTGCAAAACTTATTCTCTTTCAAAGCTGTGGTGCAGCATTACCAGTCACTTCCTGCAAATAGTCAGGATGTAGGCCTATTTAAAAATAAGTGATCACATTCCCATATGTTGGCCTACACAGGAGAAATAGTTCAGGGATGTTCCAAAGTTAAGAAGATCTCATGGATACTATACACTGAGTATTAGGGTACGACCAGACTTATCGATTTATCGGGGATCGATATATTGCGTCTCGTCTATATGCGATATATCGATCCCCAAACGTGCTCCTGTCGACTCTGGAACTCCACCAGGGTGAGTGGCGGTAGCAAAGCTGACGGGGGGGAGCCGCGGCCGTTGATCCTGCACCGTGAGGATGGGAGGTAAGTCAAAATAAGATGTGTCGACTTTAGCTACGCTATTCCCATAGCTGAAGTTGCATATCTTATATCGACCCCTCCCTCCACTCCCCCCCGCACAGTGTAGACCAGGCCTTAGAGCATGCAGCAGAAGTGAAATACTGAGAGATTGACAACCTAAGGACACAATATGCCTTCAAACTGTAGGAGGTAAATGATCTCAACCCATAAATGGAGTCATTTGGAAACTTCTGAGGTTGTGTGCCTGAGGACAGGTGAAGTGGCTTCTGTCTCCTGTCGTATAATAGCTTGGTTTTTTAAAGATAGGTTTCTAGGCTCTTGTTTCAGTTGAATAGCTTGTAATGGGAGTTGTCTACTGAAAAAGTTTGCCTCTTGGGCTAGGAAATTTTAAGAAGATGGCTGTCATTTTGCATATCATATGGCTTTCATGGATGACAGGGCAGGCTCCAGGCACCAGCTGAACAAGCAGGTGCTTGGGGTGGCCAAGGAGAAGGGGCGGCACGTTGGGCTCTTCGGCAGCAATTCAGCGGAGGGTCCCTCACACCCTCTTGGAGGGAAGGACCTGCTGCAGTGGCGTGGTGGAAGTGCCACTGATTGTGATCACGGCCCCCTGCCCCCACCGCTGCTTGGTGCAGCAAAAACCCTGGAGCCAGCCCTGATGGATGTTGTAGTGTTTTTGGGGTGTTCCCAGAAAACCAGTTGTCATTTTACTTGTGCAGCATATGACCTTTGAGATCATGTACTTGGATTTGATATTTTCGAGATGCTTTAGTCATTTTGCATCCTACAAAATGTTTTGGATAATTGAGTATTTGGTGTATTGGCATTCCTTGAAAAACTCCTGCTATATAGGAATTTATTTTCTGTCCTTCTATGTGTGTAATGTATATGGTGCCTAATAAGCTTCAGAGAGATTTGTAGGAGTGGGTACCATTTTGAATCTGCTATGGATAGTTTAGGGGGAGAGAAGTAATCAGTGTTTTTAGGTTGTCATTCCACGAAGAGAGGTTCTTTTCACTTTGCCTGTGCAGACTGCCACGGGACCTAGAAAGTTGTAAAACTTGCTTTGGGTTTCTATTCCAGGAAACTTCACCCAAACTTCACAGTATCAGAGGGGTAGCCGCGTTAGTCTGGTTCTGTAGAAGCAGCAAAGAATCCTGTGGCACCTTATAGACTAACAGACGTTTTGCAGCATGTGTATTCATATTCCTTTTTTAGTTTAATTTATTTTAGTATAATATGTTTTACTTTTATCCTTTGCTCTCCTTCATACACATTATTTCTCTCCTTGTAGTTTAGTTTCCCATGCTGACTTTCTTGAATACTTGATTGCTAATTTTAAGTGTTGACTTTATAAAGGAACACATTTAAAACTTTCCCAAGTCGTCCCTTTATTAGTGACTCATCTCTGAAAGTTTGATTTATTCTGGATGTTGTTAATTTCCATTGTCACTTGAAATAATTTAGGAGAAGAATATATACTTTACACCGGTGGTCCTCAACCTTTTCCGGGTGGCGGGAGCCAGACGACGAGCCACTGAGGACCTTGGCTGGCGGACAAGCATCCACCGAGAAGCATCAACGTCAAGAGGTGTCGCTGCTGAAAAGCCGCAGAAAATCAGTGGCATTTCAGCACTGACACCTCTTGATGCTGCTGCTTTTCAGCGGCATTTTGGTGGATGCTTCTCCGCCGGCCAATACGCAGGTGCACATAGATGCTCCGGCGGGTGCCATGGCACCTGCGGGCCACCGCATTGGGGACCCCTGCTTTATACTTTATATTAACGTATTAACATACATGATAATTAGATGCACCTCACAACCATTCAAACACTTTTAAATTAATCCACTGCATTATACATTAGATGCCATGCAACATGGTGGTAACTAGTAATACCGGAATTTGTACCAGAAAATATCTCACTGCAAAATTAATCCAAGATTAAAAAGGAAACATGATCATGGTAGTAAGAAGGCAATATTTTGATTCAAAAGTAAGGAAGAATTTATTACTGTTTTAACTCTGTTTATGGTCTGTTTACCGTGGGAAAAAAATGTGCTGACTGTAAAGCTCCATTTGGTGATGGTGAGTTTTAAAAAGGACTCCAATTTGCTTCTTCATTATTTAGAAGCTTTGACAATTCTGCATTGTATTACAGATGTGTAACTGATTTTTTTTTCCTTCAAAAGGCAAGTCTGTTTCAAGATGTGGCAATTCTATAGTTACCTGCTTCCTACTATTACTTTTAAGACAGGGTCATCTTTTTCTGCTTTTAGAATTGTCATTTTTTTCTTTTGTAATCAACTAAAATTATTATATTAAGTGGAAATAAACACTAGCAAATGATAGAATAGATTTTTTTCTTGAAAAGTGAATCCTTTATGCAGTATTTATTTTGACTCTTGAGATTAGAATATCAGGAGCTGAACACTCCATTTTTTGTTGTTGTTGGGCAGTTATTGAAATATGTGGAAACACTTGAATTTTTGTTATGTCTTTTCTCTGTAGTATTGTTTAAATGAACACTTCTTAATTAACAGTCACACTAAGTAGTTTTACGTTTAAAATGAGAAATAATTGAAAAGGATCTTTTCTTCTAGTACCTGTTTTAAAACATCTTATTTGATACCATCTTTCAAGCCTTGTTAACCTAGTTCCTTAAAATATCAATCTATTCAAGTTTCAAGGAATACAAATATTGTTAACATTAAACAGGCTCCTTTTAAAGAAAAAAAAAACCACCCCAAACTAAGCAGCCAAACTCTCCAGCCTATTTTTAGCATTTATATAAACTAAGTAGCAATAATAATGTGTTAAAGCTAATGTGAAGCAAAATTGGTTTTACTTTCTAGGGTAAAGCCTCCTTGAGTTCAATTTTTGATTAATTAAGGATGAAATCTATATTTGTAAGCCTGATTAACATTTTTCATCTCATGGGGTCATTGAATGCTGATTTGTGACATAAAAATTAATCAAACCAGTTGAGGAGATGCCTTTCCAAAATGCTGAAAAGACTTGATCTGTTAGAGTATGGCCCACCTGCATCAATATCAGATAAAGGAAACACATGGATTCTTTTAAATTCTGCCTGATTAAAATATATTAAACACACAAGCTTTGTGGAGAAAAGTTGAAACATAATTATTTAACCTGTTGAATTTGATTTTTTTTTTTTGAAGACTGAACACACAGAGAATACAGTGATTAGGGTCACAGAGCAGCGTGCTACATTTAGAGAAGCATTGTTTGGGAAGTGATACTAGAATTTCTGTTTTCTGCCTGGGAGCATCATGGTAGGTGGACTTATGAGAGCAGAGTACAGCGTAAATTGGCATTATTTTCTATTTTCTAATGATTGGTTGTAGCCTCAGGGACAGTTGTTTTTCATCTAGTCATTATAGGATGAGCACAGCATTGATGAATGAGTGCAGCTGTAGTAGAAGTGAATGAAAGCCCTATTAGACTTGCTCAGACTGGTTTCAGCAACTTGAGTTGCTGGCATGTGCAGGTGAATTGGCTTGGTAAATTCTCTGCTTGGGGTAAAGATAAGGTGAATGCAGGGAAAATACTGAAACAGTTGATCAAAGTAGATACACACATACTTAAGCCTTAATGTGTGTTCATTAGGTTAGTGCCTCCACTAAACATCTAAAGGACTTTTAAGCTGAACAAGAACAGGAAGTTCTGTAAATTCTGTTCTTATGTTGCCTTTTTATAGTTTATTAAAAGAACTGAGAGGTATATCTATGTAAAATGCTCAGCCCTCCAAAATAATCCGTTAGGGTAATTGTAACCGGGCTTTATCTGCCCGTGGTAATATAGAAATATGTATGTAACATACAAGAAGAAATTGTGTACTACACTATTAAAACCTTCGGCAGGTGTAGTGAATAGAACTGACTCTAATGGCACCAGTATGTTCAAATGGCAGCTTTGGTATTGAGAAAACTAAGAAATTGTAACTGGAAATCAGCACTTAAAATAGCTCAAGATATTTCATCATTGATTTGTTTTTAAGCAATGTCTGATCTATGGCTTATGTACTAGCTTTGACTCTTCTTCCAGGAAGACTGATCAAAACAGAGGTGTGTTTGTGTTCAGCTAAAGAGTCATTGTTTATAACAACTATGGTATTATTCTTTAATGAGTATTCAGTGTTTTCCTATGTGCTGAAAATATGCATAGCACATCTTTCAAGTGTTTTAGAAGCACATGGCTCTTACTAAATATTACACACAAAAAAACTAGTTTAAAAAAACATTGTTAGGGTTGCAAAGATAAGCACTCAAAAGTGAGCAAATACTAGAATTCTGGTTGCCTGTGCAGCCTAAATTCAACCTCCATATACTTGTGCCTTTATTTACATGATGGCATACTATTTTATTTTTTTTCCCACAGGACCCCTGCTATATTTAGTGCTCAGTTAATGAGCAGCTATTCAACATTTTATTCTCTCCTCCTTGTTTAGTGTGCAGCTGTAGGCCTTAGTACCACCCTGTGAGGAGATGGGAGAGTGTGTGGTGGTGGTGGTGGTGGTGGGGGGCACTATGGATGTGTATTTGATGGATTTGGTCAGATCTGTGGGCCGTCACAGGGGACTTGTTGAAACTGATGGTTAAGATGCTTTCCATTCAGGCTAACTGAGGGAACAATTAAATGTCCCTTTGTTTAGTGAGTGCTGAAACAATAGAAGTTACCGCCCAAAGACTAGACTGAATGCAAACACAGGGAAATGGGTTGTCCTTCTTTATTTCATGGGTTCTTTATTTTAAGAAAGAAAATTGTATTTAATTAAAATAAAAATCCAACTTTTAAATTATTTTTTAATTATTTATTTGTATTTACTGTGACTTCTAGAAATCAGACTCATTGTCAGGCACCCAGAAAATAAGGAACTCACAGTTAATGACTACCTGTGAAAAGTTGTGATTTAAGTGACTTGGCTAGCGTCACATAGAAACTCTGTGGCAAAGGCAGGGATAGAATCTGCTTCTCTATTGCAGCATTCATCTGCCTTAACCATAAAATCATCCAGTCTCTTCCTTCCTGCAATTTCCTGTCTTATTTACTACACACCTTCCAGCTTCTGCAACAAATGAAGCAACAGCCTCCTTCACACACAACCCTGGTTCATCCTCAGAGCTGGTCCAGCCTGTGGAAAAAATAGACTGTATCATAATGCGTATGCACAAGGGGATGAATTATTAAGGTTGCACAGGCCACTTTAATTTGAGCATTTCCTAGATTTTGAGCATTTGACTTTGCAACCTTAATGGATGGGGGTGTGTGTGTGTGTGTGTGTGTAAAATACATGTATAGAGTATAGCATTAGGTTGTAAGCTCCCAGGGTAAGAGACTTGTTTTCCTATTTTGCTGTAAAATACTTGTAAGGGCTGTTTATTGTTTATATAACAATAAATAATAACTTGAATTAAAGCACACAGGATCCAAAATCTGGTTGACTGTGTGTGTTTGCTAACAGTAAAATTTCCTCCTTGTTTAAATGACTTACTACCATATGTTGACTGCACTTCAGAAATTTTTTCTTTATTTTGTATTCAAGGTTATCATTAAAGTTATGCTAAAAATATCAAAGCATAAGCTTCTAAATTTGTTTCCTGTATTTGAAGTAATTTATGGTAAATATGAATGTCCTAATTCTTACCTGTTCTTCAGGGACTGTGTTTTAATTTTGGTTATTTGAAAAGGGGCATTTCTGGTAATTTGCTGCTGAAAATGTGCTAGATGGAAGATACTCTTCACTGATCACTGAAAATATATTTGCATATATACTTTTATTGGGGAGATATGTATTCATGGGAGCTTTTTATTACTTTCAGATATTCTGATCTAAAAGCCTCTCTAAAATGTGAAGATTTAAAAAATGCAGTTCTTAAATAATTTTTTATTTGTAAAACAAAGTCCATCCATAATCTTTCTGTCTGTCATGTAATTCTTTGTTAGAATTTTTCTTGTGATCGTTAAAGCAGCGTTAAAGAGAACTAGAATCTTGGCTACAATTACTGATGTTAAATCCCCAGACCACATGATTCACAAATTATGTCTCTCTTTAAGCAAAAGCGTGAGTGCTACTGTGTGTTTTAGAAATGCTAATCCTAATTGTACTTCATTTTGAAATACATAGTTTACATATCTCAGAATATGCTTCCTAACTAGGGTTGCCAGGTATTCTGCTGGTGTGTCTGGTTTTTAAATATTACAAAATTGGCAGCCCTATACACTGCTCTAATTATAATGACTGCAGTTTTTTAAGAGTGACCCAAACTCATAAAAGGGAAAAGAATTTTTAGGTTGAGACTGGTGTTCTGTTTCAGGTGTCTCCTTGTACTGTAGGTGCAGTTTCAGGTGTCTCCTTGTACTGTAGGTGCAGTTATCAAATTCTGCTTTATAGGAATAAATGCCATTATTTTTGTCTGGAGAAGAATTGTTTAAATGAGGCTATTTCTAGCATATGATAAATAATTGAGTACAATAAAACCAATTAAAATAATAGACTTTCTTCAAGTTTTAAGGTTTGAATGCTAGTGAATGTGTATGTACTGTAATAGTTTTGCTTGGAAATAAAATAATTTGAAGTTTTGTGGGGAAAAAAATCTAAATCTTGTTTTCGAATTTAGCTTTTTCTCTGAGCAGAGAACAAATAGGCTACATCTTCTTGATCCTTAGAACTTCAGAATTTTTTATCTGAAATTAAATACATAGTCATTCATAGTAATACATAAATTTACATAATGCAGTTTTGTTTACACAATTTTACTGCTGTGTAGTTTGAGATGTGGTGAATATATATTATTGATCTTTCATAGTGAAGCATAATGTGTTTCAGATTGCATAGTGTTAAATGTGATATTACATTTCTTGAGTGGTTCTTTACAAGAATGCAATAGAACAGTGCTAAAACGATACACACTTAATATAGCCAATGAAATACATCAATTTCTAGTGAGGCATTCTAGTGTAAAGTATTAAAACGCTCTCTTTTGGAACATAAAATGTTCTATGGTAAAGTAAAGCAATATATTCTTCTTAACTCAAATTTTGTATTGGTTTTCTCCCCTTATTATTTTATAGAATATGCTTCTGTGTTTATAATAATTTTGCCTGCAGCTATGCAATTCTCTGGACTTAGTTGTAGTTCTGAGAGAATTGAGCAGCTAGCTGATTAAGAAAAAAATTCTTGAGAGCTACAATATACGGTACAACAATAAGGATTTTTGTTGTTCCTTTCAGAGTCAGATGATTTGATGCTTTTTTTTCCCTCTTGTGATGTAGTATTAGTTTAAAATATTGTATACGGAATATCTGTAGTATTTTCTCTCAAAGTTATTGTTTGGTTAGAGCTGTTTAGAAAGGTGGTGGAAAAATTTTAATTAAAAGCTTGACAAATTTTTAAAAAAACTCAGTAAGCTGTATTGGCAAGTATGCAATCTGTTTTACTGGTAAAACTTCCTGTCTCTTGAAGGCCAAAATATTTGCGATGTGATTTTTATTATGATGCAGAAGTAGTGTCCACAATGTGTTGGTTGCTATACAAAAACAAAAGGTATAGTTCCTACCTTCAGTAATAGAAGTCATGGCTTTTAATACTGCCTGTTGCTTTAATATCTCTTTTTGTTGTTGTTAGACTGCTCCTTTTCCCACATTGTTATGACTGACAATTTTACAAGACTGCCCTGGGATATTGCATTCAGAAGCAGAACTTACATTTTCTACTCTAAAGTTTTATTATTTAAAAAAGAAAAAAAGCTTTTGATTCCCTAGAATTATCTGGCTAGTCTCCCAACTCTTCTCTTTTTGATTGTCTGCCATACCTAAGGACATTCTGTGTACTGTAATACTTAGAGTGATGGTTTTGCTAACTTGTTTAGACAGATGCAAAAACGAATTACTAAGACAGTATATTGTAGGGATGAGCTTTTCTGCCTTTTACATCTAATTCCTCCTTCCCCCATTGCTTATATTAGTTTTATCTTTAATTTTAAAGCCTTATAAAATGAATTACAAATACATCCATGAGATAAATGCACTTGAATAGTACAGAATTTTCTGATTTGTGTGTGGTTTACTTAAATTGATCTGGTCAAGGAGATTTCTATTATGTTATTTACGGTAACTCCCAGAGGCCCAGTGTTGTGTAAACAGAGGTGAGCACTCTGTGTTTTGCCTTCTTGGTTAAAGTGGTAATTTTGAGTAACTCTGCATAGATTATTCAAATCTGACTAAGAGCAAAGTGAGCTGCTAATTTTTTACTATTTTTTTTAAATATGGTAGAAATATAAAACTACATAACGGAGTTATTGGCTTTTGCAAACCCACAGATTTGTTTCAAAATGGAATATGTTGTACACATTGTGAAATTGACATTTGCCTCTCAAGTGTTCTGCCAGTATTTGTGGTATCAGGTGACAATTGTAACAGTAATAGGCAACAAAAAAAATTCAGACAAATGTAATTTTTTTAAGCCGGTGTCCTGTTAAGCTGCTTTTTTTGTAGTTAAGTATGTACTATGCAGATTTAACCTCTGAACACCTGAGTTCAAAGGGAAAAAGGGGTTGGTCTTATCCGAATGCCTATACTAATAAATCTTATTACACCGCATTTCCCAGAATGGTTAGTCACGTTTGACAGTTGAGCGATATCATGAGAGATGCTTCATGAATATGCTTTTGGCTGATTAGTAAAGCAACATTTTCTTCATATTTGCCTGTAGATGAGGTGCCATAATACTAGTTGTTTGGATGGGGAAATAGGATTGACAAAGGTCAGAAGAAATCAGTTACTGCAGAATGAAAGGACATTTTGGACAGAGCCATGTTCAGATGCCTGGAAAGCTACATCAACAATAAATACCTAGCTACAAAATTACTCTTAATAATGTGATTAGAGAGTGACTTTCTTAGACATTTACTAACAGTCATTTTCCATGTATTGATGATTTTCCAGGCCTGTTTCCAGCCCCGATTATTAAGTCTGGTGTCCGGTTACCTGGATCATTAAGAAAATAAAAGTTAATGGTTTAAATCAGCAAATGATATCCAATAAATGAACAAATATTCCTGGCTCACTGTGTATCTCTCCATTCCCATGTCTCTTCAGGTAGGGATTTTTTTTTTTTAAGGCTCAATGGGCACTGTGCTAGTTGCTTCCTAATATGAAGATTTGCTGCTTATTTTAGGATCCAAGGTAATGATCTTGTTAAATAGGGCAGTAAAATGTCTTTACTTTCTTTCTCACAGGGAACATTTTGTGTCTAGCAGAGAGATGCCAGTGGTTTTCAAACTGCGGGTCGCGACCCACTACTGGGTCATGGTGGCTCTGGTCAGCACCGCCATCTGGGTCATTAAAAGTCCCATCAGTGGTGCTGCCCTGCTAAGGCAGGCTAGTCCCTACCTGTTCTGACACCGCGCTGTGCCCCGGAAGTGGCCAGCAGCAGGTTCGGCTCCTAGGCTACATGGGGCTCTGCGTGCTGCCCGAGTACCGGGGAGCTTGGGGGTGGGAGTTTCAGTTCCTCACTTGAAAAACATTTCCATCCAGCACTGAGATGAATTTATAATAAAACAAAAATAAGTTTATTAAGAACAGAGATTTAAGTGATACTAAGCAAAGATAGTAGAAACAGGAAATGGTAGAAATAAAAAAAAAGTATAACATGCTTCAAAAAGACTGCATGTACCTTTGGCAGGCTCCAAACAAAGCTTTGTCCAAAGCCGTTTTCTCACATGCAGCTACTTCTTAGCATCACTGACCAACATTGTTGGGGATCCATTGTTCATGGATGCAAAGAGTGCTTACCTCCTTGTTCCCTCAGTGATGAAGAACCAGAATGTATTTTTGCTTCTCCTTCTATTACCGAAATTTTGTTTTTATCACCAGAGTCTGGATGAATCCCTGGGGCTCAGACTCCAGTATCTTCTCATGCTGAGTTCACATCCTTATGTTAATTTGTTTCTCCTGTTCACCTCTGTTGCAAATGAACTGCTTTGGTATTACCATGCTCAATTTATATTAGAGACAGAGAGATAACTGTCTTCCCTCTTGTCTGGAAGAAAACCTGTTTCTCCCTTTGTCTGGTTACAGACTTTAAAGCATAGTGTCAGTAACCACATTTCCTAATATAGTGTTTAATACATAAATTTCACAATGTTAATGACTGATGTGTTACCAGCTTTCATGTGATCTTTCACGACATTCTTTATAGATAGATATTATGACAGCAGTGTGTTAGGTGTAGTGAGTTTATCAGGCCTGATGAGATACTGACAGAGCAGTGAACCACCAGTGGTTCATAGTGTCCATTTTTCAGTATTGGTGGTGCTTGGAATGGTATAAACAGTACTATAGGTAGGGCAGGGCATTTTTATCAGTGTCACAAAAAATGTATGAGACACAATAGTAAGCCACCACCCCCACAAACCCCAAAACAAACAAACAAAAAAACCCAGACTCCCCCCCCCCCCGGTATCTTGCCTGTGCATCATAGGGTAACAATAGTAAGTCTAAAGGATTTAGGAGCACAAGTGCCATTGACTTTCAGATTCTTCAGGAGTCTTTGAAAATCTCCCCTCACCCCAAAAGTCTGGAAATGGACATATGGACAACTGCAATTGTATACATTCACATTAGAAAGTACATAAGAAATTGATCTTTAATTGAACATTCTGTTTTTCAAATATTCTACTTTTCTACACACACTTCCTGTGAACTCAGACCTAGCATTATTGTAGCAGAGTGAGCTGGGCCCTTAAAGGGCCCGTCTTTGCTTCAGAGCTAACTTGAGTGTGGATGACTTCTCTGCAGATGTGCCACTATAGCTTGATGGCGCAGACAGTACAGTGATGGACGGGTTTTTCCTGTTGCTGTAGTTAATATCCTGAGAGGTGTTAGTGGTGTCTACACTGGGGCTTAGGTCACCTTAACCACATCTCTCAGGGTTATGAATTTTTCACACCACTGAGTGACATAGCTAGGTCGACCAATGTTCTAGATGTAGACCAGGCCTTAGTCCAACATGATGAGAATAGCCACATTGTAGTCTACTTGCTACTGTACTACAGTGCAATGCTATGTGATGCTAAGACTTCTGGGGGTACAGCCTTCATTTTTTAGTGCTGAAGTAAACTGAGACACTATAAATTCTTTTGCAGTGAATTGAGAGAGAACTTAGCTATCTTTTCTGAGGTTGAGAGCCAAAGTGGTGTTTGTCTGATTAAAATGACTGAGTTCTGTGCAGTTACTGCTTGTGAATATGGGGTTTCAATGCCGAACCCGCCTGCATGAATTGATAAGTGACTAGTGAAGACTAGTACTAAGAGTGGATGTTGCCACCCTGGGTTGGTACTGAGGGTTTGACCCTGTAAGTACAGACAATCTGGGGTACAGCAGAACCTCAGAATTATAAACACCAGAGTTATGAACTGACCAGTCAACCACACATCTCATTTGGAACTGGAAATACACAATCAGGCAGCAGCAGAGACCCCGCACTCCCTCCCTCCGCCAAAAAAAAAAAAAGCAAATACAGTACAGTACTGTGTTAAACATAAACTACCTTTTAAAAAAAAGGGAAAGCAGCATTTTTCTTCTGGATAGTAAAGTTCAAAGCTGTATTAAGTCAATGTTCAGTTGCAAATTTTTGAAAGAACAACCATAACGTTTTGTTCAGAGTTACAAACATTTCAGAGTTAATGACAACCTCTGTTCCCAAGGTGTTCGTAACTTGGAGCTACGTACGGTAGAACCTCACTCAGTAGGATGACCAGATAGCAAGTGTGAAAAATTGGGACGAGGCGGGGGGTAATAGGAGCCCATATTAAAAAAAAGCCCCAAATATCAGGACTGTCCCTATAAAATCAGGACATCTGGTCACCCTATCACTCAGGGATCTGAGAATTGTAGTTCCTGTTGGGGTCATGTGATGGTCATGCGACCAGGCACAGTATTATAAGGGAAGCCTATGGCTCAGTACAGGGAGACTCATGGAAGCGCAAAATGGCTGAGTGAGTTTGGACAACAGATTTGAGAACGAGCTCCTAGTCGCCAACTTCATGAATAATCTGGGTTTCTGCCAAATTGTTTGAACTTGCATCAGTTGCATGAAAATGCACTCAAGAAGATCAGTTAATGAATGTGCTCGTAGTGGTTTAGCATTGTAGGTGCAAAGCTTCCCCCTCTCGCAGTAAGGCACAGATATTTGGTGTCTAAAAATGAATGTGATCGTTCAGACCTGACCTCTTCTCAGAGGCTTTGTATTTCAGTACTTACAAATGAACTGCTGCATTGTTAGTCTTTTGCAGATTAATGCTTAAATAGTGTCATATTTGCTAAAACCTAAGTAAAGCAACATTCCGCCTTCAAAATAGGTGAAATGTAAGAATGCCATAGCCAAAGTCCTTTGACACAGTGTTACTGGAAAGGTTTGTGGTGTTCTTGATGTAGAAAAGTAAAATTTACAGTTGAAAGTGTAATATTTAATAGTTCTTCTGGAAACTGACTTCTTGATTGATATTCTTCTGACACCATTGTCCCTTCTCTGCTGAGTGTTAGCATATATTGGGAGGTCAGCGGATTAGGTGGTTGCTTGCATATGGATTTCTTGTTGCAGGAGATTTCAGTGATGTGAAGTCTTCAGTCTGGGTATTTTCTTAGTGTAACTTATTTTATTTATGCTATATACACAAGGTCTTGAACAGAGGAGGTCAAACAGTGCGCAGGAAATCCCTTGGCCAAAACACTAGTGCTCAGTTCCCACAGAGCAACTCTCCCCAAGAACTGATTGTAGTTTAGAGAGATTAAGGCTGAAAGCAAACTCTCCTACTGCTTGCAAGTTACCCAAAAGGAAACTCTATCACAAAATTAATAATGGAGCATTTTTTCAAAGCCTGAGCAATATTTGCTCCCTAAGAAAAATAACTTGTATAACTATGTAACAGCCATTTGGTGTCTCCCCCATAACAATATTTTATGTTTAGAGTTCAGTTATGAATATGAAAATAAATGAATGTGCTATTAAATATTTCACTTTGGATAATTGAGAAGTTCTCACCCTTGAAAGTGGAGTGAAAGTAATATTTATATACTGAAAACTACAAAAATATAGCTAATGCGCATAAATATTCATTTATGCAATTTTACTTTGTCACCTTTTTATTTTTTGGCTGACATATTGGACTGTTTAGACATTTTCTAAATTACATAAAATTATAACAGTATTCTGAAACAATTAAAATTATTTCTGTTGAATTCAAAACTTTGTTTAAATGTTTATCAGATACAAAGTTTTTCATTGCATAGGAATCCAGCTTGACAGTGCTGACAGCCAAGAATAAAGTCACATGCAGTCAGGGCTTTGGAGCTGTGCTCCGGCTCCGCTCTAGCTCCAGGCAAAAACCTGCAGCTCCTCTGCTCTGGAGCTGCTCCGCGCTCCAGCTCTGGGCTCCGCTCCAAAGCCCTGAATGCAGTGACAAAATAAGATTGTAGATCAGCTTTCTTTTTTAGGTCCAGTAATATTGTAAAACTTTGTTGTAATTAACATTTTGAAAGGCTATGATTAAAACTATGTGAGTGCAAAATAGGCTATTATTTTATTCAAATATCTCTTAATAGACTTTAATAAAAATAGAGGAAATCTCTTTGGAACTGTTAGATTAATGCTAGATTAATATATATACACTAATAATTTCAATTACGGTAGATTTTACATTTCTTATATGGAATGTAGTTACTATTGTAAATAATGATTGTGACAATGTCTGTGAAGAACAGAAATCCAGTTATAAATCAAGTTGTGAGCCTGATTAATCTTTAGAGGCTTTCTGACCACTTTGAATGTTTATAATTTTTCTTGTTTATTTAAAGAATAGATTGTACTGGGGCCAGTTCACCGCTCCAAGCCAATGGGGGCTGCGGGAAGCTGCGACCAGCACATCTCTCGGCCCGTGCCGCTTCCAGCAGCTCCCATTGTCCTGGAGCGGTGAACCGCGGCCAGTGGGAGCTGCGATTGGCCAAACCTGCGGACGTGGCACGTAAACAAACTGGCCCGGACCGCCAGGGTGCTTACCCTGGTGAGCTGTATGCCAAAGGTTGCCGACCCCTGGATGCTGCTTTTTTATGCTGGGTTTATCAGTAGTTTTGAGAGAGGAACTGTGACTGAAATGTATTTAAGTGCTCATCGGTACTTTTGAGTGTGTTTTTAAGGTGATGGGATAAATTAATATAAACATACCTGTAAATATTAAAACTACATTAAGCATTTGGAAACAAATAGTTTTATTGCTGTATTTGTAAAGCTCTGCATTAATTGCTGCAAAATTATACTAATTTTAAAACAAAATTGTTTTATTAAAAACAAATAACTGCAATCTGGTACTTGTACATGAAGTAATTAGCAGTATAGCAAAATGTCTTTAGCTTCATTCTCTCAATTTTCCTGTTTTTGAACTAGGAAGAATGGGCTCCTATAGACTTCTCTCTAATAATTCACTTATGAATTTTCTTGATGTCACCCTAGTTTAATGTTTTGAAATATATGCTTAAATGTCTTTCTAATTTATGAACTGAGGTTGGTACTAAATTTGTACCTTAAATTAATAGCTTTCTCTAAGTTATAAAAATAAACAATTGTGCTACTGTAATCTGGATTCCACAACGTCAACTCGGCATGTTCTCTCTTAGGATGTCCTAAGCCTATTGAATGTTGCATGCAGAGAGCCAGTGTGGCACTAATGATTTTCTTACATAGTTAAGTAATCTGAATGCTTGTTTTTAATAATGCTGTTCAGTCAGATTTGGCATGGTTCATTGTGGAATACATTCTTTCTGCTGTTGGTGTAGTTACTGTATTGAGAAGCAAATTTCTGTTTTTTATTGTGCTGTCTCTTTCAGAATAATGTCCTTTTGTGCCATGATCTACCAGTTTTTATGATTTGTTTGCTGTCTGTTATCTTGACAGCTCTGTTTTTAAAAAAAAGTCTAGGCAACAATCTATTTCATTGATTATGAAAAATGTTCAAAATACAACTAATGCATATATTTTCAAAGAAGAAATGACAGATGAATGAATGGATGCTGAAAAGAGGATTTTTCGGAACAAATTTTCTAGGTGGATACTTTCAGCACACTTTCCTTAATAAATTTGCTATTTCACTTTAAGGCTGTTGCTGAATTCACAAACCTTATTGCAGCGGATCTGTTACAATGCATCTGCTGTTATATAATTCAGCTATACTTTGTTGTTCTCATTCACTGGTAAGAACAGCTTTTCATTCATTAGGAAGGACTTTTTATCTCTAAGGTAGCACTTAAAAGTGCAGTGAGGAACTACTCCCATGTTTACCCAAGACTGTCTTTAAAAGGTTAGTTTTCTTTGCAGCTTGTTTCATAATTTCATGCGGATGTGTTCCATGCTTTACACTGGTTTATGAAATACAACGTATGTCTTCACTGCCCTCTTCCCCTCCCCCCCCCCAAAAAAAGAAAAAAAAAGAAAAGTGTGTTCTTAACTCAGTTTAAAATAGCAGTGAAGACAAGGCAACTTGACTTTTAACTCGGGTTAGCAGCTTGAATTAAAGCCTATAGGAGAGCATGGGCAGAACTTGAGCTGCTAACCCAAGTTTAAAACCAAGATGTCTTCATTGCTGTTTTAATCTGAGTTAGTTAACTTGGGTTAGGTAACCCAAGTGAAAAATACACTTTTTTAGTAAAAGTATACCTAGAGTCAAAAATTTGAGGAAAACTGCCAGACCTCCGAATTCAGTTTTTTACAAGGAAACTCTTTCACAAAGAAAACAAATGTGCAGGCAAAGTTATTTGTAGTCCATGGTTGACTTTTTTCACATCAGATTGGTGAATATATGTTCATATAAAAATTATTAGCACAGTTGGCATTAATTAAGCCTAAATTTTGGAAGCCATGATAGAAACTCAGTTTGGACTGTGCCATGAGACAGAATTACTCTCACCATAAATGTTTCTCTTGGTCAGTGCTGAGTAACATTTGCAGGTCAATATAAAGATACTTGCACTTTTGTTACTGTGGGCTTGGCTACACTTACAAGTTGCAGCGCTGGGAGTTACAGCGCTGGTCATGCAGCTGTGGAAGGGCCAGCGCTGGAGTGTGGCCACAGTGACAGCTACCAGCGCTGCAGTGTGGCCACACTTGCAGCACTTTCCAGCGCTGTATTGAGAGGTGCATTGTGGGCAGCTATCCCACAGAGCACCTCGTCCCGTTTTGGCGCCGTTTTGGCGCTGAGTATTGTGGGAAGGGGAAGGAAGTGTGCGGGTCATTCCGCTTCCTGTTTGCCAGCGCCCCGTGGTGCATCGCTTCACATCCCAGCATTCACTCTTTCCAGCAGCGTTTGGCGCCATTGTGAGTGTCTTTCTGTTACTCTCTGTGTGAATCGCGATTTCTGTGGCAAATGGAGCCCGATCTGCTGAGGACTCTGCTGATGAGTGTCACCAGCACAACACGTTTGGCAGTCCAGCTATTCCTTCAGCTCCAAAGTGACAGTGAGGATTCCGACGATGATATCAATATGGATTTGCCTGCCGCGTGTGACACTAAAGTGCTTGCGGCATTTACGGAAATGCTCAGCACCGTTGAACGCCGCTTTTGGGCTCGGGAAACAAGCACTGAGTGGTGGGATCACATCGTCATGGAAGTCTGGGATGATGAGCAGTGGCTGCAGAACTTTCGTATGAGAAAAGCCACTTTCATGGGACTGTGTGCTGAGCTCGCCCCCACTCTGCGGCGCAAGGACACAAGATTGAGAGCTGCCCTGACGGTGGAAAAGCGAGTGGCTATTGCAATCTGGAAGCTGGCAACTCCAGACAGCTACCGGTCGGTCGGGAACCAGTTTGGTGTGGGAAAGTCGACCGTGGGAATCGTTTTGATGCAAGTTTGCAAGGCAATTAATCGCATCCTGCTAAGAAAGACCGTGACTCTGGGGAGCGTGCAGGACATTGTGGATGGCTTTGCACACATGGGTTTCCCTAACTGTGGAGGGGCGATAGATGGGACGCATATTCCTATTCTGGCCCCCCCCCCCCACCTGGCATCAGAGTACGTTAATCGGAAGGGGTATTTCTCTATGGTTCTCCAGGCGCTTGTGGATCACCGCGGGCGTTTCATTGACATTTACACAGGCTGGCCTGGAAAGGTGCATGATGCACGCATCTTTCGGAACAGTGGCCTGTTCAGGAAGATGCAGGCAGGGACTTTTTTCCCAGACAGGAAGATCACAGTAGGGGATGTCGAAATGCCCACTGTGATCCTTGGAGACCCCGCGTACCCGTTACTGCCTTGGCTCATGAAACCCTATACAGGGAAGCTTGACAGGAGCAAGGACCGGTTCAACTACAGGCTGAGCCGGTGCAGAATGACTGTGGAGTGTGCTTTTGGGCGTTTAAAAGCCCGCTGGCGTTGCTTGTATGGGAAGCTAGACTTGGGGGAAAGCAGCATCCCCGCGGTTATATGCGCTTGCTGTACCCTCCATAATATTTGTGAAGGGAAGGGTGAAACATTCAGTGAGGCATGGACCACCGAGGTTCAAGTCCTGGAGGCTGAATATGCACAGCCAGAGAGCAGGGCTAATAGAGAGGCCCAGCACAGGGCTACAAGGATTAGGGATGCCTTGAGGGAAGAATTTGAGGCTGAAAGCCAACAATAATGTTTGCTGCCTTGCATGGGAGTGAATTGCACTGCTTACACTGTTATTCTATTATCCATAATAATAATATGATTTGTAGTGCCTCTTTCTTTACTGGGCTAAGGTATCTTTCACTATCTGCTATAATAAAGACTGTTTTCAAAGCCAAGAATTGTTTTATTGAAAAGAAAAAAACTTCCTTGACAGACAGACAGACACACAACATTTCATGAACACAAGAGGGCAGGGGTGTGGGTTGGTGAACTGTACAGTCACAAGTTTGCATATGCCCTGTCTGGATTGCTGTTTAATGAATCCTGCACTTCAGGGTTCATATACTGCATGGTGATGGGGGTTGAATGCAGAGGGTAAGGGTGGTGGTAGGTATCAGGGCTGGTTGGGGAACATACAGGTGTTGGAGGCAGCTGGTGGTGGTAAGAACCTGGATGCTGGGGAAAGGTGGTTTGAGCTGACATTGGGGCACAAGGCACAAAGGACGGGGCGGGTGGGGGAGTAGCACGGTAGTGCTCTGCTTGCATGGCAACGAGTGACTCTATAGACTCCGCTTGGCGCTCCAGGATGCTTAGCAGCCGCTCCGTGGTTTTCCTCTTGGCCACTGCATTTCTCTTGCGTGTCCTGCTTTCTTTCTCTCGCCAATCCTTCAAGTCCTTACTCTCTCGAGCAGACTGATTAAGAACAGTTTTCAGCATGTCTTCTTTGCTCTTTCGGGGATTTTTTCTCAAATTTTGAAGCCTCTGTGATGTTGAACATCTGGGCAGTCCAGTAGTCAAGGTCACTGTAGAAACAGAAATGACAACATTTAACACGGGCAGCATTGTATCCACTATCTCCAGACATGAATTGTTACACTGAGGGAGTGAGTTCTTATTTAAGCATTCTTTTACCCACACGCATAACACTACAGAAGCCACGACATGGTGAGTGAGCAGTGCTTATATGGGGAGAAGTGGGGCTTGGGTGTAAGAGGGGAGCTGGTTGCTTCGGGTAATCTGGAGTGCTAGAGGGGTTGAGTGAAATGCAGATGCAGGGGTGATCTTATCTCCCTATCTCTTCACTAAAGAGTCTCCCAACATTTTTCACAGGACTTAATCCTGGAAGATGTTTCCCTACTGCGAGTCACTAGGGAACAGCGGGGGGCTCTTTTAGAGCAATGTGGATTCCGCCCGGGACCCTATGCGGCTTGCCTGTGTTCAGAAATGGTCCCCCCACCACTGGCAGAAGAGTGGCGCGGACGCGTCACCGTCACTGGGACAAGGGACACAGTGGCTCTGCCTATAAACCTGCGCAGGCATATTGCCCACGCTCTGGATGAAGCTTTTGCTGAGATAACTGAGGCAGATTACCGCGACGTGATAGACCACATCAACGGGCTATTCCACATCTAGAGGCTGGCATGCATGCATCCATAACCCCCCCTCCTCTCCAGAAACATTTCACCCAGAAAATAAAAGCCGCTTACCGGTAACACGCTCCTCTGCTTGTCCTTCTGCAACTGCTGGCTGCTGCGATTGGGTGCTTTCCTCCTGGCTTGAGAAGAGCTCCTGGCTGCATGCCTCCAGGGAATCTGCGGTTTCTTCCCCCATGCCAGGAGCTTCACTCGCGGTTTCCTCCCCCCCCCACGCCTCCGCCTCCGCCGCCTCCTCCGCCTCCTCCTCCTGTCCCCCAGCCTGCTCAGAAGTGTCCATCGTTATCCTGGGATTGGCAGTGGGGTCACCCCCAAGTATCTCATCCATCTCCCTGTAAAAACGGCAGGTCGTGGGAGCAGCTCCGGATCGTCGATTCCCCTCTCGGGCTTTGTAATAGGCACTCCGCAGCTCTTTAATTTTCACCCTGCATTGTACTGCGTCCCGATCATGGCCCCGATCCAGCATGGCCCTTGATATCTGCTCAAAGATATCGTAATTCCTACGGCCGGAGCGCAGCTGTGCCTGAACAGATGCCTCACCCCAAACACTGATGAGGTCCTGCAATTCACCAGTGCTCCATGCTGGGGCTCGTTTGCCGCGTGGAGGCATGGTCACCTGTAACTGATTAAAACTGATTGCACTCCACACCTGGCTGCAGCAAACAGGAAGGAGATTTTTAAATTTCCCGGGGCATTTACAGGGCGGGTCACCTGAGCCAAGAGCAGTAGAGTGCAAACTGATGTGCAGAGTGGCTGAACAGGAATTCTGGGATACCTCCTTATTCCCTGGAGGACAGGTAAAGCGCTGGTGAGTGTCCACACCTGCTGGGCAGCGCTGGATCACCAGCGCTGCACTCCTTATACCCCTGCCGGGATGGGTTTTCAGCCAGCGCTGCAACCAGGGAGTTGCAGCGCTGGTTGTGCCCTGCAAGTGTGGACGGGGTGTTGTTGCAGCGCTGGAAAGCCTCCACCAGCGCTGCAACTTGTAAGTGTAGCCAAGCCCTTATATTGTACGTGTATGTGGGTAAATACAGAACTTAAGTCTCTTTCTGCCAGTCCAGCACCATATACATGTTAAGACCTGAAATTGGTTTAAAATATTTTTTTAGAAAAGCTGAAAAGCCATTCCATCTGTGTGTGTGTGTGTGTGTGTGTGTGTGTAAAAAAAAAAATCACAAATGAGGGGGCTGCATGTTGATGAATCATTTGTTTCAAAATATAACAATAGACCCTATACCAGCAAAAGAAATTATGGGGACTTCATACTTTACAAAAATCCTTGGAAATTACAAAGAGATAAGTCTGGGCATTGCTAAATCTAAAAGTCCTCAAAAAGTACACCAGGCACAACGTGTTCAGTATGAAGACTTTATCAGCTCTTTTGACCATATCATGGAATCTGATTATACGAGTAGATTGTCCATCAGTAGACATGTAATATATGTCAGTAGACATCAGACTTGTGGAATTGATATACAAAATATGACCTGTTCTCATTTGTCAAATGTATACAGAGATACTGTTAGTAATAATTCACCTCAATCAAGACATATATAGACAATAGAAAAGCAGATTCTACAGAAGTTTTATAAAGAAACTCCTATCTTGTGTTGACTCTAATAAGCTTTTATAAAGCCCTTGGATATCACAGTGATAGTCATAGCATAGACTTAGTTATTCTTACTGCAGAAGAGTCCACCTTCCTTCAAGACAGTGAATAGCTGCTGAATGCTGTGTTCAGGTAGTACTCGTAAAATTGTGATGTATTAAATGACTTTTCCATAAAAAGGTGGGTGGGGACAAAATTTTGAACATTTATATATGATGTATTGTATCCTATCAAGCAACATTATTTATGGCTTCGCCTAACATGACTCAGTGTCAGTTCTTTATATAATAAATCTTTTTCCATTGTTGTTTCTGTCTCCTAATTTAGACCATAACTTCTCCTAGGAAAGGCATTTACTTCACCAAAGTGATAACACTATGTGTGGATTGGAATATGTCTATGTCTTGTTAAACCTTATCACGTGGCCAAGTGACTCTTCCTATGCAACAGTTTGAGACCTTGCTGTAACCTTTTGTATTTTATAAAAGGGTAGGAGGATCATGAATGGTTGGGTACAAGAGATCTCATACATGACTTTCCCAAACCTTTCATTTGTTCTTATATTATACACATGATTCTCTTGAAATAGCTAGGAGCTGGAAGAGCCTTCTGGACATTGCATTGCATATGAACACTCCATATAGCCTACTGCTGAGATTTCCATATCTGTTGCTGTGGCAGGAAACATAGTAACTTTAAAAAACAAACACCAAAGCACAGTAAGAGTTAACTAGACCAGATGTGCGCTCATGGAGTTGTTTGATCATTTTACAGCCAATGAGGATGGTATGTATCCATGGCCTATTATAGGAAAAACTAACCTTGGCAATGACATGCGTGTCCACATTTGCAGTGGTTTGACAGTAAGTCACATTTATTTGCGAAGAAGTGTGTGTACGTTTTTTGTTTGGAGTATAGAATGGTTGCCTCACAAAATACAGCAGTGTATTTTATTTTTGTGAGACCTTCTACATGTGGTGATCTGGGTGGGGAAAAGTTTCATTTTAACATGAAAACTGTCCTTTTTAGAGAAGACGGTGCTTGATTTTGTATAAATATTGTTTGAGCAATAGTTCTTGGAAATACACTTGGATTTCTCTTAGGCTCGGATTCTAATTTTTGCACTTCAGAGAGTTAGTAGATAGTTCAGATTGTTAAATATTTGTATTTATTTTGATTTGTTTGTCAGGTATCTTGTTTACAAAGATTTAGAAATTAAAAAGATAGTAAAGGTAGTATAGCCAATAAAAGCTGACTTTGATAATGATCTCAAGAGCATGTTAAATTTTTTCTCCTCTACCTCTTTTTAAATCCTCTTTAAACTTGTCACAAAACCACGACTGTTACTCCTGGGAGAATTCTATGCCACTGCGCAGAACTCATGTCCTCCCCCACAGATTTTTGTTTTCCCAGCAGAAAATAGATTCTGCCAGGGAGGTTCAGCAATTACACTTTTGTCCACCAGGGGCTGCTGTGGTGCCAGAAGAGAGGGAAGCTGGCTCAGGGCTGGAACAGCTAGACATGAAAAGGGAGTGAACAGTGGCTGCCTTCCTCACCACACATTGCCCCTGGGGCCAGGTGAGGAGTCTCAGGATATGGGGAGAACAAGACAGAGGAGGACACATGGGGTTGCTGGGGGGTGGTGGTGTCACAAAGACTGGGATTCAAAAGGGCTAGTGGTGGGACAGACTAGGGTGGGGCACAGGAGCTAGTGGAGTGACAGCATTGAGCTGAGTGGGGTTGGGTTGAGGGTGCAGGGACACATGGGGAGAGGAGGTGCAAGGACACGTGGTCATGGGCAAATGTGCCTGACTGACTGGGAGAGGCTAGGAGTCAGCCAGAGTCTGCATGTGAGAGGCTCCCCAACTCCCTAAGAATCCCCCGCCCAAAAAACTTTCATACTCCTCCAATCCACACTCAACAGCCCTCCAGGTTCACTCCCAGGCTCCTTCCCAGCAATCACTTCTCTCTCCCTCATCTCCCTCATCTCCTCCATTACCCCTGACTCCCCCCAAGTCTTTGCATCATGTCTGAGGGGTGCGGGAAATACATTTAAATACAGTTGAAACAAATTTTTACTCAAAGTGCTGTATTAATATGCCTAGTAAGGAAACTCTTTGTCAAAAAACATTTTTTGTTGTCTGTATTGTTACAGACATACTTGCTGAAAGGTATTTTGAAATAAATTACCAAAATAATTGAAAATAGCATGATTATATTCTGTTGTTTTGACAAAATTTGCAGAATTTTAAAATATTGTGTGCAGAATTTTTAATTTTTTGGTGCAGAATCCCCCCCAAGAGTAGACTGTTAGCTGAAGAAACAAGTGCAGACACAGTATGATAGATGGTTCCATTGCATTGACAAGGTTATTCTTTCTCTGACAGTCACATCTGTGGGTTTTTTTTTTAATGGGTGATGAGTTGTTTGGTGTAAAATAAATGTATCAGAATATTATTTATCTTGTCTGTCTGCCTTGACAGTGTCCTCTAAAAATTAAGTTTATTTAGTCATTAACGTATTGATTTTATAGTGCCTATGGCTTTGTGAGTTGGGCACTTCTAGAACCATGTTTTATGAAATTTGTGTTTGTTTTTGCTTTCAAACAAAAAATAAAACTGAAGATACCTTATATCTCTTGAAATTTACTAGACTACTGTAAATACCAAGGGAAACAAATATTAAAAATGAAGAGTCATACTCTGAGCAAATTCATAATGGAAGAATGCTTGCTGATGATTTGTCCTGGAGATCACCACAAAAACTGACACCAAGAACATACAGTCTTACCAACAGTGGGGTCTAGCTGCAAGGCAGTTTCTCTGATAGCAAGGTCCCAGAATAGTCGAGAAATTTTACAGACGGTCTTTCTTAATTTTTTGGGGTTTGAGTTCTGCTGAGAGTTATGTGGAAGATTCATATAAACCTTCTTCTCACCATTGTCTTTGTTGGGGGCTGTGCAGATTAAACTTTTGGTTTGGAAATTCAAAAATAAACAGTATTCTCTTCTGTAAATCAGTGAAATAGTTAATGTTTGCCTTATCTTACCTCCTACAACCTTACTGTAATCTGTTCTCTCACAACTTTGTACATTGGCATGTTAGTTTCTGGTAATTTACTGGTGCTGAGTTTGCGTGGGCATAAACTTTCAATTATAGATCATGTGAGAACAATTAAGTATCACTATGTGTGCCTCCTAGGTTCCATTCAAGCAACTGAGTTGTAATCAACTGAAAAAGTATTAGACATACTGTATTAAGCAACAATCCAGAAGAAATGCAGGAATGTGTAAACAGAGCTCTGATTTGTTTTTGGAGAACATTGTTGTGGATTAATTGTCACAAGGTGGTAGTAGTACAAAAGAGGAGGAGAACCCTGTGAAAAAGGTAAAGTTAGCAGTAGATGTGTAAGAACAAAACTAGTTATGACTTTGCGAGTAGAGGGGAAGATAAACTACTCCAAGTTAAAACAGAAAAGGTGTAAAGTACTCCTTTCTGAGAATATTGTAGCTTTGGGAGTGCAATAGACATGTACACCTCTAATGATGAAGCAGTCCCTTATTCTAATAGAGGAAGCAATATTGTCAGTACTAGCAAACCTTAGTGTCACCCCTGTAATTGAGACATTAAGCTTTAACGTACGCCTCTTATTTGTTGCTGGAATTTTAAAGGCTCCAAAGTCCTCATGATTTCTGGGTATTTGCCGGAATGTATACATTTTGTCAGTTCTCTGTTTCATGAATTCTGCCAACCAGCAATAGAGTAGGTACTATGAAATCTATGTAATATTGTAAAAGTGGAGGCTTGGGGGGAAGATAAGAGGAACCTTCCCAAGAAGCAAGCTTGTACTGGCAGGGCAAAAAAAGTATATGGAGATTTTAGAAGGTAAAATGGTTAGTGTTAGTTATTCTTGCCAAATAATTTAATCTTTTATCCTGATCTTCACCTTTCACACCATGCCTCACCAGTTCCCAGAAGTCACTTCTTTTCTACTTTGTTAAACCCACAATGTCTGTCTGTCTAGCTGTTTGTAAGCCTTTGACTGCCGCCATGCTGCTAGCCCAGGGTACTGACGGTGAAGAGAGCAGTACTCAAATAAGTGAATTCGACTGCACTTTTTTCTTTTTTTTTAAGGCCTAGGGGGAGGGAAATATAGAATGCCAAATAATGGCCCACTCAGCTTAGTGTTTGACTAAAAGCAGCTCTTTGCTTGAACAAACTCTGTTATTTAAAGGAATATTGTCAAAACAAGTTGTCTGAGCTACCAACCCCCCCTTACATTACTACACTTCATATATAAAAATATTTTTAAAACCTCACGTTATATAGTTTCCTTACTTTTTGCGTTTGTTCATTTTGCATGTTGAAACTAGTTATGCTTCTCTTTCTTCAGCTGTGCTTTAGGGTTCTCCTGCACTAGTATAATGCTTTAGTCACAGTGTTTGGGTTGTAAATACTATAATGATGTTCACTTAAAAAATTAAATACTTTTCAATGAATTTGAGTCATATAAATGTTTCTCTTTTGCAGTGTTAAATCCACATTTGGGGCCCACAAATGGGAATGAGTTTTTTTAATAAGTGAAGGATTTAAATTTAAAACAAATTCTGATGGGTTTTATAGTTTTACTTTCTGTACATTTTTGATGCTGTATTTGTCTACATGTTTTCACTGTGGTTTAAGTAACTGTCTTGAGTACAGCAGTGAATTTGTATAATCTTGAGATTGATTTATTCATTCATAACCTTAAATAAGTATTAAGATTAAGTCTATTTTTATAATCTGTCTCCCCACCCCATGGATAAAACTTGCTTGGACTTCCTAGGTAAGGAACCTGGGGTTACTCAATCAGGGGTGGCTCCAGGCACCAGCACGCCAAGCACGTGCCTGGGGCAGCAAGCCACGGGGGGCGCTCTACCGGTCGCCGCGAGGGCTGCAGGCAGGTTGCCTTCGGCGGCATGCCTGCGGAGGGTCCACTGGTCCTGCGGCTTTGGCGGACCTCCCACAGGCGTGCCGCCGAATCCGCGGGACCAGGGACCTCCCGCAGGCAAGCCGCCGAAGGCAGCCTGCCTGCCATGCTTGGGGCGGCAAAATACCTAGAGCTGCCCCTGTACTCAATTTACTTTACAAAGGCCATGGCAAAAGGGAGGATTGGCTTTTACCAAATGTTAAGAACTATTATGAGGCTAATCAGTTTCAGAAATCCGGTGTACTGGATAACACCAAACACTAATAAGCACTGGGGAGAGATGGAATAAGATCATTATTGTGCAGTCAAACTCCACATGATCCCCTGGATAAAGAAATCCAATAGGCCAAAATCAACATATAATCACCCTTTTATAAAAGCAACAATAGAAACTTAGCTTTTTAAATAAATTATCCTAAGCTCATACCCATCACCTCCAGTGCCTGCAGTAGATAATATAGAATTTAACCCTGGAAAGTTTTGACATTTGGGAATTTATAGATATATAAATATTTGGCCAACTGTTCAGAGACAGTACATTTAGCTCACTTGATGAAATAACTTGCAAAAGACATCTAAACTGTAGGCTATCAATACCTTGAATAGAGACAATTTTCAACCCACTGCACAAAAAGGCAAACCTAACAGAAAATTGATGGAATTTGAAAAAATACTCTCTACAACCATGAAAACACAAAGGCTTACTCTCCGTTCAATACAGAGTAATCTCTAACCATTACTGAGAGGAAATAACTGCATCCATGGAAAGTTGATGCAGGCATAAACTCCAAAACTGAGAAATCAGAGAACATATGACACAATGGTCCCCACACCTAAATAAACACATTAATAAAAGAAAATTATATTAAAATTCTTTATCCATGGTACCTGTTTCCCCATAAAATTCAACAAATTGATGGCACAGGGACAGGAAAATGCATGAGAGAATGCAAAACAATGAACAGATTTCTCCATATGTGTTGGAGGTGCCCATAATTAAGAAATTTTGGAAAGCCATTGGAGACTCCATAAGAGACATAACGTGCCATTTGTCAGATAAACCCTTAGTATTTTTATTAAATTGTCCAGAAAACTCTGTGGCTTATTAAAGTCAAATAATTGATTATTTATCTCCAACTTGCTTCTAGAATTAACTATAGTAAGTTGATGGAAATGGAGTGACTCCCTTATATCTATTGATGAATATGAAAAAGTGTAGGAAATTCTGATACTAGAAAAATAAACTCATCAAGTTAGAGGTTTACAGGGAGAAGGAAGAACGATAACTACTTAGAGCGATAACTGATAGAATATTTTGGAGTTGGCTGGAAAAGGGTCATCACGCACCACCAAACCTGATGGTTTGAGTACTTTTTTTTTTTTTAAATACTAAGGAAGGGAGAAACCCCTTCTGCAAAGGTCAAAGTTAAACTAAAAAATAAGATATTAAAATAAGGAAAATAGATAGGAGTAAGAAGAACAAAAGCTTAATTTTGTGTTGTGTTTTGATAGGACAACTAACTAACAGGTTTTGCATCTAAAAGAAAGAAAAATATAAGTCTGGACCTAAACATCAGGTAATGAAAGTCTTTAACTGACACCAAGTGAAAATATATCTTCCATTGTTGTATGCAGTGTTGTTGTAGGCTGTCAGTCCAAGGATATTAGAGAGACAATGTGGGTGAGCTAATATCGTTTATTGGACCAATGTATGGTGAGAGAGAGAGAAGCTTTCCAACTACTCAGAACTATAGCTAAATACAAGTTCAAACAGATAGTTTAGCATAAGAAAGAGCTCTGAGTAGCTTGAAAGCTAAACATCATCAATATCATAAAGTTGAAGAAAGTGACAGGTAGCAGGTCTCATCAGTACAGATTTTGGGATTTCCACAGGTTGGTATATAATTGTGTATATATTAGGCTTGTCTATTTAAATGGTAAAATAAATGTTCTGTTATAAAAGAATGGAACTGTTAATTTTTTAAAAAACTGTATTTAAAAATGGTGGAAAAACCCAAAAGGGAATCTGAAAGAAAAGACAAGAAGAAGGCAAATGAGAAGTGATGTGTAACTATTTGATAAACAAACCGTATTTCCTCCTACCCTGCCCTTATTTTCTGCTTACACTGGGTTTCCCTCTATAAGTCAGGACAGATAGAACTATTTAATAAACACCCCCCCCCTTCAAATAAATAAATAAAGTTGCCCAGAGCTAACAGCTCTTCATGGATTTTTTTTTTGGTGGAACTTAATACTTTCTTTAACACTCCTGATTTCCATTACCCACTCTGAAACATTCAGAGTCTTATTGGGAATCATGATCATTCACTGTACTTTTACAGGATTTCAATAATTTATCAAGTCATCTCAATTTTCTAAGTGTATTTTAAAGCACAGTGAGGTGGTGTCTTTTTGCAGTTCATTTTTTTCTCACCAATGGTAGAAGGATGATGAGTTTTCCATACATTTTTGTTACAAATTCACTAGTTTGTTGCCTAAAACACTAATTATGCACACTTCTTATGGTACCTATGTAAGGTATAGGTGGCATTTACAATAAATGAGAAAACAAGGCTTCTGTTAATGCAGACCCAGTTCCAGTTTTTCAGACTCTTTGGGAGGTACATACTGTCAAACATGTTGACTGATTAGCATTCAGAGATTAATGTAACGGATTGTTTCAATTATAAACGTTGAACTGCTATCTGCCTTTAGTATAGCCAATGGAAATAAATACTTTTGGCAATACCGCTAAGAAATTAGGTTGGCTACACTGTAAGATAGTTACTAAATGTAAATTAAGAATGTTAACTTGGCAGATTCAGAATTAGTTTTATCAGGTCAAACCACATTTTCATTGTGAAGCACCACTTCGTGCAGGATTTCATGACTAAAAATACAAACCTGAAATGTTTAGTTTTTTTAAACTTAGTGCAATTTCATAGTGAAAACACTTTGTGAAATAAGATTGTTGTCTGTTACAAATGAACAACATAGCAAAATAAACATGCCTGTGAGGTGTAGAGGGAATTCAAGAAAAAAATATGTAGAAATGTTTTGGGAATAGTTAATAAGAGTTCTGTTTGCTAACAAATCATTAAACCATAACAATATCTAATCGTATGATGTTAACTTGATAATAAAGTTGTAACTGAATAACACCTTTTATTCCCTGTGTAATGTAGTCCAGGGAAATGGTTTAAGGACCCCTCTGGTGGTTTTGTACACTTTGAGATACAGACATTGTCTGTAGCAGGGTATCTCAACCCCTGGGTTGCAGTACAAAATTGGGTTATCTGAATGTGCCAAAGGGTTGCATGGGAAGCTTGGGGTACCTGTTTGGCGGTGGGTGGGGGGATTTGCAGCCCTTCCTTGTACTTGCCACTGCAATGGCAGCTGCAGTCCTGTAGGGCTGGTGAGGTTCAGCTCCCCACTCCGGGTGTTGAAACCTGGTGCATGGGGTAGCAGTCCTTCTCAATTTTGGCCTACCATCCCCTCTGTTATGGTGACAGGACCATCTGGGCTAAATGTGAGTGAGAGGCACTGTCACCCCAGACCTCAATGAGTGGGGAGCCAAAGGAGCCACCACTATAGTATTTGTGATATACTATACTATGTGTATATTAGAGGTAGTGGGTAAGAAATATTTAGTAAGCTTCTTCCCCCCCACACACACACTAAAGCTGTTTACTGGGTCATTTACAAATGGATCCTGGGACCAAAAAGGTTGTGAACCACTGGTCTGTAGGGCTATACATGCATCCGACGAAGTGGGTGTTCACCCATGAAAGCTCATGCTCCAATACGTCTGTTAGTCTATAAGGTGCCACAGGACTCTTTGCTGCTTATACTATACTATAAAATAAGTATTTTGTACTTATTTCCTTAATGTGTATATTAGAGGTAGTGGGTAAGAAATGTTTAGTAAGCTTTCCTCTCCTCCCTCCCCCCCACACTAAAGCTGTTTACTGGGTCATTTTCAAATGGATCCTGAGACCAAAAAGGTTGTGAACCACTGGTCTGTAGTGCTATTGGTATAGCTGTAAATGTAAGATTTCCAGTTTAAGAATGCTTTAGTATTACAGTGTAATGCAAGCTTTTTAAAAATCAGTTCAGGTACATCTGACATATGTGGACCTGAGCTTTCTCTAATGTGCTGTCATCTGAGTCAGTCTTGGGAAATATTTAAGATTTTCTGCAGCGCTTGCTTTGAAAGAAAGTCAGCCGCCTGACAGAATGTGAGCATTTAGAATCCATTGGACACAGAACTGTGGCAATGATGGCTGACCTCAAGGGTGTAGCTGAGTTATTTTATTTTTTCGGAATATGGGGGAATGGTCCCCATCAGAGAGGTGTTGTAAATACCGTATTACTCAGTAAGGCCACAGTCCTGCACCTGCCAAACACCGAGGCCCCACCCCTGCTTGTTCCATGCACCCTCCCTCCATCACTTGCTTCCTCCCACCCTAACTCACTTTCACCAGGCTGGGGCAGGGGGTTGGGGTGCAGGTGAGGGCTTCAGCTGGGAGCTCTGGGATGGGGCCAGGAATGAAGTGTTTGGGATGCAGGAGATGGCTCCAGACTGGGGCAGGGAGGGGTGTATGGGCTCTGGGCTGGGGGTGCGGGCTCTGTGGGGAGCCAGGAATGAGGGATTCATAAAGTGGGAGAGGGCTCCGGGCTGGGGGTTGGGGTGTGGGAGGGGTGAGGGCTCCAGCTGGGGGTGGGGGCTCTGGGGTGGGGCCGGGAATGAGGCGTTTGGGGTTCAGGAAGGGTCTCCAGGCTGGGGCAGGGGGTTGGGGTGTGTGTGGGGTGCAGGCTCTGGAGGGAGATTGGGTGTGGGAGGGGACTCCGGGCTGGGGGGGAAGTTGAGGTGCGGAAGGGGGGTTTGGGGTGTGGCATCCCAGCGGTGCTTACCGTGGCTCCCAGGAAATGGCTGCCAGGTCCCTGCGGCCCCTAGGCACATGGGTGGTCAGGGAGGCTCTGCATGCTGCCCCTGTGCCCGCAGGTGCTGCCCTCGCAGCTCCCATTGGTTGCGACTCCTGGCCAATGGGAGCTGCAGAGCCAGCACTCAGGGCGGAGGCAGTGTGCGGAGCCTCCCTGGCCGTCCATGAGCTTAGGGGCTGCCGGAACCTGGCGGACACTTCTGAGAACTGTGCGGAGCTAGGGCAAGCAGGGAGCCTGCCTTAGCCCCTGGCCCCCACTGCACTGCTGACCAGACTTTTAATATAGAAAACCGGACGTCTAGCAACCCTACTCTGTACAGGAAGAGCCTTGTCCCACACAGATCCTCATTAGTTAAATGGGGCTTCATGTGGGCATGAAGATGTGCTTGATCAGATCTGAAGCAAGGATTGGAGCTCATAACTAAAATTTTAGGATTAAATTCAAAGGTACATTAAGAAGTTATGTCAAATTTGGTCAAAATAAATGTGTTTTTTTTTAACAACAAAAAACAAGCTTTTATAAAACTTAACAGAAATGTGTCCATGAAAATGTTCCTAAACTAATCAGTACTCCCTTGCAGTGTTTGGAACCCAAATGCTGTAGCATTTCCTAATGCATAAGAATCTGAAAGTAAAGTGGCCTATTGTACTTTAATTTTTCAAGCTGAGAAAAATGCAAATTGTTAGTAACAAAGATTGACAAGTAATTTTTAAAAATTCTTATTTAATTATACTAAGTTGATACTAAAAAAGAACAGGAGTACTTGTGGCACCTTAAAGACTAACAAATTTATTTTAGCATGTGCTTTCGTGAGCTGCAGCTCACTTCTTTGGATGCATAGAATGGAACACACAGACAGGAGATATTTATACATACAGAGAACATGAAAAGGTGGAAGTATGCATACCAACAGGAAGAGTCTAATCAATTGAGATGAGCTATCGTCAGCAGGAGGAAAAAAAACTTTTTGAAGTGATAATTAAGATGGCCCATAGAAGGTGTGAGGAGAACTTAACATAGGGAAATAGATTCAATTAGTGTAATGACCCAACCATTCCCAGTCTCTGTTTAGGCCACAGTTAATTGTATCTAGTTTGCATATTAATTCAAGTTCAGCAGTTTCTCTTTGGAGTCTGTTTTTGAAGTTTTTTGTTGCAAAATTGCCACCTTCAAGTCTGTCACTGAGTGGTTAGAGAGGTTGAAGTGTTCTCCCACTGGTTTTTGAATGTTATGATTCCTGATGTCAGATTTGTGTCCATTTATTCTTTTGCGTAGAGACTGTCCGGTTTGGCCAATGTACATGGCAGAGGGGCATTGCTGGCACATGATGGCATATATCACGTTGGTAGATGTGCAGGTGTACGAGCCCCTGATGGCGTGTCTGATGTGATTAGGTCCTATGATGGTGTCACTTGAATGGATATGTGGACAGAGCTGGCATCGGGCTTTGTTGCAAGGATAGGTTCCTGGGTTAGTGTTTATGTTGTATGGTGTGCGGTTGCTGGTGAGTATTTGCTTCAGGTTGGGAGGCTGTCTCCAGCAACCGCAAACCATACAACATAAACACTAACTCCTGTTCTTTTTGCGGATACAGACTAACACGGCTGCTACTCTGAAATAAGTTGTTACTAGTAATGTACAATAGGTATGAATATTTTAAAACAATATTTATTTTGAATCTGATAACTTCTCTCAGGTATTTATTGTATTTTTTTTGCAATGTGTATTGACTGCTGACTTTAATTTATTCATAGAAATAATTAGTAATCCAGGTATGATGGTGATAATCTCTATTACCAGACTTTAAAATATACACTTTATTTCTCTTTGTCTGGCTCCTTTTAAAGGTGAACTACAAAGTAAACTGAGTTATATGAATGGATTATGCAGAATGCTGTTTGCCACTAATCAAGATGTGGGATGCACTGAGTATAGTGTATTTTAACTAATGTAGTAAAATTTCTGTTCTGTAAAGTCCTCTTGATGCATTCTGGTTCACTGAAGATATTGCAGAATGATGTGTACTGAGATATCGCAATTACCGTGGATTGCATTAGATTGTTGTTTGTGCATTTTGGGATACTTGCAATGAATCGGGATGTGCCAAGAGTATTTTAGAGGATAAGAGAGAGAGAGCATTCTTTAGCTGCTTTATTCCTTCACAAGGATGTTGTGAAAATATATTTTCAAAGTTCCTCTGTGAAGTTTCCTATTTGGTAAGAATTGTGACCCATCTGTGTTTTCAAGTGGTTACTCCTTCCTGAAGAGGCACCTACTGTTCTATCATGAGCTGATGGGTTCTCTTCCCTACTCCTATGCACTTCTTGTTTCTTTTCCTGTGTTTTAGGTAGTTGCTAGATCCCCATGTCCTAATGCTTAGATAACACTCCTACAGTCCAGTCTCCACCAGGAAGGTAGAGGTTCCTTTTGGGCTGCTCCGTCTAGGAGTTTGGGCCTTTATTCCTTCTTTATTTTCAGCCTTTGTGCTGCTCAAACTTATGCTCCAGCAGCTTCTGGCACCTTAGGAATTATGGGCAGCTAAGAATAGCTGGAGTGCATTGGCATTCTGGGCCCATCCTAGCATACTCCCTAATCCAGGAGCTGGCATAGAGCTGTCCCAAAGTTGAACATAGGTAGAGATGCTTTGCCTTTAAGTCCCCTATATGCCAAAATACCTACAAAGATCCTTAGTGAGGCGTGCGGTTGAACATTGGCATCTGAATTTGGTTTGATATGTTCTCCCCATTAAACTAATGGTGAAAATTATATGTGGGGTAGAAAGGGGTATTGAGCACCAAGTAACTTTATGCAAAAAAAGGCTGTAAAGTGTATAGTCTAGAGAGACAAGAAATGGTAGGTCAAATCTTAATTCTCTCAATGCTAATTGAGGGATGTGACCCTCACTTGTTTAGTCACATTGGGGTTTTCTCATCAGGATATAGGATATGACAGCAATTAAAGACTAGCAAAATACTCACAATAACCTGTTGTTGTTTTTTTTGGAGAAAGGAAAATAAAAACAAAATAGAATACAAACAATGGTTACTTAAATTGAATTTTTGTCTGTGAAGATCTTTCGACAGAGATTATACCTTAAGAGTGTGTCTGCTTTGGTGGAGACACTTTTTTTTCCATAAGATGAGACTAAATTATGTTTTCCCCAAAATTAGTAGAGTCCTGTCTCGGTATATCACAGTTATAGATAGATGAAGGAATTTCATTTACTGGTTGATGAATCCTGTTTGACATGACATATGGGTAATTTAAACAGTTTATAAATAACAAAGCTAGGTGGTCTTAATTCCTATGAAACTAAAGAAAGTATTTAACTCAGTTACTTAAAAGAAGCCATTCCAGGGGAGAGGTCTTGAGAAAGCAACCACAAGCTGCCTTTTTATTGTTCCAGAGGGGTCATAGGAGAGGACTCTCAGGGGGATGCCCTTCTCCCCTGGATGGGCAATCTGAGTAATGACTTCCCCCATTCGCCTCCTCCTGCAAGTTCTCTACAAGATTCGCAGAGACTGTGCTATGGCGATGCTGATAGCCACATTCTGGCCCCATCAGTATTGGTTCATAAACCACCTCTGCTTCTTTACTCCCGATCTGCCTCTGAGCCCACCCAGATCTCAAGCAAGACCAGGGCCAGCACCGACATCCCAATCCAGGTATTCTCCACCTCACGGCTTGGTTTTTGGCTGGGACTCAGGGATAACCAGGTCATACTCCACCCCGGTCTGACATATCCTTACTGAAAGAAGAAGGACCTCCACTAGGGCCTGCTATCAGGCCAAGTAGAAGTGCTTCACCTCATGGGTGCGCCAGCCTCTACACCTGCTGCAATCGGTCTCTATACCCGTCATCCTGGATTACCTCCTCGAGCTCAAAGCCTCAGGCCTCGCGCTCTGCTCCATCTGGGTCCTCTTGGCAGCGCTCAGTGCCTTTCTTCCCTCAGTAGACGGTGTTTTTGCACCTTACCACTGTCCACTTTCTGAAAGGCCTGCTTAATATCTTCCCACCAGTGTGAAAACCCTCACCTCCATCGGTCCTTAACCTTGTTCTCTCTGCCCTCACTGTTACCCACCTATATGTAGGGCACCCTGCCTATACCCTGCCGAGGACTCAAGGTGTGACCCAGTCAGTTTAGGCATCCCACCCTTTCCCTATTGAGGGCTCGGGGTGTAAGGCACCTATCCTTACCCATGGGGCTCAGAAAGAAACGTAGTCAATTTAAGTATTCCCCCCACCCCTTTCCCACGGAGCTCAGGACTCTTTAGGTCTGTGAAGCTTTTTCCCTGTGAATGAGCCTTACACAGCTGTGTTCTATTTATTGGCAACACACACAGAATACATCTCTTATGCTCACCATTCCCAATATACAGACATATTTCGCCTGACGGCCAGTCAGGATCCACTCTCTGGGGGTTCCTGGTGATGCCTCTGCACGTCATGGTCATGCAGACTGGTCAGAGTTCCAGCAGCTTGATGTTGAATGCAGTCTGGAAATGATTCCCAAAGAACATTGTTTTTCATTTACATTATATATGTAAAACTTACGTATCACATTATCCACACTCCTAAATAACAAAAAATTTAACCAGTTACACACTGGCGTCTGTGTGCTCTCCTTCCTGCCCAAGTTTTTTACATTTTATCTTTCATGCCCAAATTGTAACTTAGTTGTGACCTTCTCTGTTCATAAGAATGGCCATACTGGGTCAGACCAAAGGTCTATCTAGACCAGTATCCTGTCTTCCGACAGTGACCAATGCTAGGTGCCCCGGAGGGAATGAACAGAACAGGTAATCATCAAGTGGTCCATCCCCCGTCGCCCATTCCCAGCTTCTGGCAAACAGAGGCTAGGGACACCCTGGCTAATGTATCTAGTTCCTTTTTGAACCCTGTTATAGTCTTGGCATTCACAACATCCTCTAGCAAGGAGTTCCACAGGTTGACTGTGCATTGTGTGAAAAAATACTTCCTTTTGTTTGTTTTAAACCTGCCACCTATTAATTTCATTTGGTGAACCCTAGTTCTGGTGTTTTGAGGAGGAGTAAATTCACTTCCTTATTTACTTTCTCTACACCAGTCATGATTTTATAGACCTCTATCATATTCCCCCCTTAGTTGTGTCTTTTCCAAGCTGAAAAGTCCCAGGCTTATTAATCTCTCCTCATATGGCAGCCATTCCATACCCCTAATAATTTTTGTTGCCCTTTTCTGAACCTTTTCCAATTCCAATACATCTTTTTTGAGATAGGGCGACCACATCTGCATGCAGTAGTCAAGATGTGGGCATACCATGGATTTATATAGAGGCATTATGGTATTTTCTGTCTTATTATCTATCCTTTTCTTAATGATGCCCAACATTCTTTTCACTTTTTTGACAGTCGCTGCACATTGAGTGGATGTTTTCAGAGAACTACCCACAATGACTCCAAGATCTCTATCTTGAGTAGTAACAGTTAATTTAGACCCCATTATTTTATATAGATAGTTGAGATTGTTTTCCAATGTGCTGTACTTTGCATTTATTAACATTGAATTTCATCTGACACTTTGTTGCCCAATCACTCAGTTTTGAGAGATTCTTTTGTAGCTCTCTGCAGTCTGCCTGGGACTTAACTATCTTGAGTAGTTTTGTATCATCTGCAAATTTTGACACCTCACTGTTTACCCCTTTTTCCAGATCATTTATGAATATGTTGAATAGGACTGGTCTGAGTACAGACTCCTGGGGGACACCACTATTTACCTCTCTCCATTATGAAAACTGATAATTTATTCCAACCCTTTGTTTCCTATCTTTTAACCAGTTACCAATCCATGAGAGGACTTTCCCTCTTATCCCATGCCCGCTTACTTTGCTTAAGTGCCTTTGGTGATGGACCTTGTGAAAGGCTTTCTGAAAATCTAAGTACAGTATATCCACTGGATACCCCTTGTCCACATGCTTGTTGACCCCCTCAAAGAATTCTAGTAGATTGTTGAGGCATGATTTCCCTTTAAAAAAACCATGTTGACTCTTCCTCAACAAATTATGTTCATCTGTGTCTGACAATTTTGTTCTTTACTATAGTTTCAACCAGTTTGCCTGGTACTGAAGTCAGGCTTACCAGTCTGTAATTGCCGGGATCACCTCTGGAGCCCTTTTTAAAAATTGGCGGCACATTAGCTATCCTCCTGTCATTTGGTACAGAGGCTGATTTAAATGATAGGTTGCAAACTACAGTTCTGTAATTTCACATTTGTCTGTAACATCTGAGAATGTTACACCCGAGCTGACGTATCTCACCCTGCTGGTGTCATGGCACACTCTACATGAGCGCTCATGGCAACATCTGCCTGCCGGTAACACGCAGATGTACTATGGTAGGACATCTGTTGTGCTGCTACATGGCGCTCCATTGCACCGGTTGCAGCAGCAGATGCTGCCGTAAGCTGTGCTTTACTCTACACAGGTTTCCCTCTCATGTCCTCACACCCACCTCCACACTGATCACTACCTACACCCATGTTTGGAATCCATATAGGGACCATAGCTCAAAGAAGATGAGGTTACTTACCTGTAACTGGAGATTCTTTGAGATGTGTGATCCCTATTTGGATTCCAATACCCACCTTCTGTCCCCTCTACTACAGACTGTACTGCTCCGTGGTAAGAGGGATAGTGGAGCAGCATCGACCCTAGTGGTCTATTATAGCTTTGGCAGTGAGCATGAGAGGGACACACAGCTCACATGCAGGTTAACAGGCACTGCTACAAAAATCTTCCTGCACATGGTGTACATGCACATGCCACGTTTGGAATCCAAATAGAGACCACACATCTCGAATAACCTCCAATTACAGGTAAGTAACCTTCTCTTGTCAGTGTATTCTTTCAATAAATGCTGTAAAAGAGTTGTTTTGACCTCCTCTAATGCGGCTTTTGAACAAAGGATTCTTTAATCTTTCTTTAGTTTCTTTTTGCATAGATCTTACAATAAAAATAAAACCATACTCTTTATTTTCTGGATTTTTATTGGTTCTGTCCCCAAGAAATCAATTTTCTCCCTCCTGCAATTGAAGGATATTTGCTACTTCTTACCGATATAGGACTGATAGAGCAGTGGGTACTCATAAAGGAAGGTAAAATGAGTTTCCTTGCACATAATTTTATTCTCCCAATTTGGATATTTAATGCTGTATCACAATCTGCTATGTGCTTATCTATTAAATTGGTTATGCTTTCCTCTGGGTTTACTTCAATTGTATTGATATGGTGGTATCTGGAGGGAGATAACATTGCTATATCTTTATCTGAATTGGATGTTCAATTTGTTTCTAAAATGTGTGTTTCTGCTGGTTTTAAGTTGTCTAACACAGTCCCTAGTTTTGTTTCTCAGTCAGAGTAGCAGCTCTGGAAATGAGCACACTTAGTAAGGCATTGTAAGTTGGTGAGCTGGCATTAAACAAACATAGAGTGCACAAGTAGTCTCTGTGGCATGGGTTTAAAGGCAGACAATGCATAAGTCCAGGAGTGAGAGAGCAGCGGTTACCTGTTTGAATATAAAAAATATATTTAAGGAAACTACTCTCCATGCTTTCCGCTTATGTGAACAGTTGTCCTGTGTCTAGTGCCTGTGTATTTCTCTTGTTCAGATTGTAAACCATGGGCAAAAGGACTAAGACTTTTTAAAGAAGTGACCGGTGACTTTGGGCGCTTCAATATTTTGATGTTTAATATTGGGACCTGATTTTCTGAAGATGAGTGCTCAAGACTTTCTGAAAATGGCTGAAGTTGGGCCCCCAAAATCACGAATAGTTTTTTAATATTTTGGCTGTAAAGTACCGGGAATGGGCGAGCGGGGTTGGATCACTTGATGATTACCTGTTCTGTTCATTCCCTCTGGAGCACCTGGCATTGGCTACTGTCAGAAGACAGGATACGGGGCTAGATGTAACTTTGGTCTGACCCAGTCTGGCCGTTCTTATATTCTTACTATATGAATTTATAGTTGTATAATATCTTTTGTAATGGTCTTTATGGATTTGGTTGTATTGAAAGTAGGAGCTCACCCACAACCTATGTAAGTGACTTCCTTCAGGTATATATGCTTGATCTATAGGCTAACAATCCTATATGTGGTTCTAATGTAGCCTTTTAAAGAAATTTTAAGTGCAGAAGCATACTTTCCTAATTCTGGGTTGGCCAGCGTCTCTTAGCTTTTCTCTCTTTCTGGGTTCTTGTGACTGATGAATGCACTCCATCTTTAGTAGTAACAAAATTATTTCAAGAGTATTCATAACTGGAAAAATCAAAGGAATAAATTCACACCATACCAAAATCTACCACATTCTAGTGTTACGTTTGTTTAAACCCTTTTTATGAGGGCAAAGGACCAGTGTATTAAAAACATTTACTTTCATCCTTCGCAAGTCATTAAGGATCTGAACAATGGCTCATTGAATTTAGTGGAAAAATTCTTATTTACTTCAGTGAGATTTGGATAAAGCTGTAATTGAGCTGTAGAAACTTCATTTACATCTCTAGAAAGAGGAAGGGCACAAAATTCTATTCCAGATTGTCAGCTGGATTTTATTTTTAATATATAATATGTGTATAAAAATTCAACTAGCAGTCTGGATTAGAATTGTATATATCTATTATATAAAAAATCAAGCAGCTATCAAAAGGGCGTAGCTTCTTTGCTGATTGAATGCCAGTCAGATTATGGACCGGGGACCCCCTTGTGCTAGTCACTGTTCAAACACAAATCCTTAAGTTGGTCAGGCTGGATGTTCTGTCTGTGTCCATCATTGGTGATCTTACCACACTACCGAGGCTTTTGGTGACCATTTGATTCAGGGGCGCCCAGAGGGCGGGGGGGGCAAGTGGAGCAATTTGCCACGGGCCCCACAGGGGTCCCCACGAGAGGTTTTCGGGGCCCCTGGAGCATCTTCCTCTCCGGGTCTTCGGCCGCGGGGGGTCCTTCTGCCCCGGGTCTTCGGGGCACTTCAGCGTCGGGTCCTAGAGTGGAAGGACCCTCCGTCGCCAAATTACTGCCAAAGCTGGGGGCCCCCGCTGCTGAAGACCCCAGGCCCCCTGAATCCTCTGGGCGGCCCTGATTTGATTGCCGGCTGTGCAGTTGCATTCCTTGATAAATGTACTTTGTAACTCTTTGGTTTTTCATCCTAAAATGTCTGTACCAAGAAAGCTGCTAAAACCAAACCAGTGCTGATGGAGGTAATTCCTGGGTTCAGCTATGAATATCCCCATTGCTGATCTTTCCTGCCACTTATTATGACGCAACTGACAAAGATGACAAGCACCGAAAATGTCAGTCCATCACTGTTGAGACTTTCTAAGCACCCAGGTTTCATTGTTGCACCATAAAGTTGTTAAAATTGGGGTTCTATAAATCTACAGTTTCTTGTCAAGCTTGATGTCATGACATCTCCTCAGAGAAAGTTGAAAGGCCCAGAATACGGCAGTGGCTGTTGCTGTATAAGCATCTTCATCTGTTGAACATCCTCTAGCATGGTCTGTCATGGTTCCCAGGTATTTAACAATTGCCTCCCTGCCCAATATCATGTCCAGATAGGTTAATAGTGAGCTTGAGGCTGCTTGTGGTCATAGGCAGGGACTTAGTTTTATCTAGTTTAATAACCAGACCAATGAACGTTACTTTTTGCCCAAACACATCAGCTATAGCAATTCACCAAACTGAGACAAGGAGGCAATATAATTAGTTTGAGATTTAAAAGCAAAATGATATTGAGCTCAATGCCATTTGAAAGTGCCTCCTAGTCTTATCCATCAACCAATGAATGCTGATATTGAACAGTGATGGTGACAGGAATCAGCTTTGCTGAACTCCCATAGAAATAAGAAACTATGCTATATATTTACTATTATCTTGAACACAACTTTCTCTTCCTTTTGTAGAGCTCTTCTATTAATAACTGCCTTTCCATGGACACTGAGTTGCTTCCTTAGATCCTACAAGCTTGCTCAATGCAGTGAATCAAAGGCCTGACAGAAGTCCTATAAAAAGTGCTGTGCACAGGTTATTAAATTCAGCTGTCATCTTAAAAAGTTGTCTCAAGATAAAGATCTGGTTAATAGTAAAATTAACAGATCCAAAGCTGCATTGAATATGCAGGCCTTCTCCAAAAAGTGCATCACTGATATGAGATATTATTAACACAGAAACTTTCTGTGGAACTGACTGTAGCATAATAGCTCTATAGTTGCTACACTTGACTTTATCACCTTCTTTCAACAGCCACCATATATAGGACAAACAAATTGTCTACTTGCTGCAACTGAGTGGCAGACAAATATTAAGAGCTGCACGTTCTTTCTTAGCAGCTTAGACCTCCCCAGAGATTAGCCATTTCTTGAGATTTGGCAGTAGTCCTTGAAGGCCTCAAATTTCCCTTTTGAGGCAATTAATGTATTTGATTTTTTTGAAATTCCCTTAACCTAACCTTAGCTTTCTTATCGCTGTCACATCATCTAGTACAGTGGAAATAGCTCAAGGTTCTGGTGGTAGCCAAATATAATGTATTTATTAAGATGAATAGATTTTTCTTATCAAAGAATACTTTGAAATTTCATGTGAACTTTAAATTCAGATTGATATTCATTCCAAAAATACTTTGATGGAGCTAGATATCATCACTAAAGCAATAAATATCTCTGTTGGTGTGTGACACAAGCAACTGAAACGTATGAGAAATGACATAAGTATGGGACCCTTGGGTTTTGTTGCATGGAGTATCTCATTCATTTTTAGCTATGAAACCTGTTAAGGATATTTTCTGCATGAGCCAAATGAACCTGTTTAAAGTAGAAAACTGAAAAAAAAAATTCCATCATGTGCAATGAGAATGGCCTCATTTATTAGTAATCAACACGGTTTCAGTTCTAGCTCTTGATCACTGTAGCTCTGACCTCTGCCTCTTGAAATGAAGAGAGTTCCTGTTATCCTCCCTCTGTAGATTAGCTACAAGTGTGGGTCATGACACACTTTGCCAGTGGACTACACACTTGTTTACTAGATAGTTTGACCAAGTGGGCAAAGGCATCTAATCTAATTTTTCTCATGTATACATGAGGTCACCCAAGCCTTCGTGCTATGGTATGCAGTGGAGGCGATGGGATTGGGGAGCTTAGATTGTTTTATGTAGCTGTGACCAGACTCATCTTCTTGGAGAACTCGTGTTCTTTCAGGGTCAGCCCTACAAAGGTGGAAGCAGGAGTTAAGGACTCTTTTGTAGCTGAACCAATGCAATTTCTTTTAAACGGGCAGGATTGAGTAGTCAAATGTGACTGTATTCCTATGCCACCTTTGGGCAATAGCACAGTATAATAATAGGAGGATCTGCCATTATGCAGATCATCCTGTCTGTCCTTCTTTATAGATCTAGGAGGCTAATTCAGCTACTAGTTTGGAGAAGCTCTGCAGCATTGGGGGAACAGAAGGATTCTTTACCCTCTTCCCTCTGTAGAGTTCCCAGTGCCCATGGAAGTGACTAGAGTGAGGGTAGGATTTTGCAGTAACTGAGAAGATGCGTGGCTTGTAGTATATCTAGGATTTGGTTTTTACTAAAGTTTTAATAATCTAATTGTACATTTTACATGATTAAGTCTGTTACAATATCTAGTTTCAGCAAAATATTTCAGAGTGGAGTTTTAATTTATCCTAAAATGCATGCAGTGATATAGGGTAATATTTAACCAGAAGTTTGTTTCTTTGTTGCTTTCTAGTGATCCTCCTCTTCATACTTGCTAGTATAAAGTAGATTAGAAATGGTATAGAGGGACATGAGGCTAAAGGCCAGGCATGGAAATTTAAGTTAGACTAAAGACTTTTTCCACATAAGCAAATATTTGCTCAAATTCATGACCTGAGTTCCATCAGGCTTTTAAATACTGGCTTGGTAAATACTGGTTTACTGTGGTAGTCCTATCTGTAACCCTTTTGTAGTATAACAAACTGAGAAAATCATAATCCTTTCATGTTACTAAATTGTAATTCCTAGCTTTTCAACACACAAAATAAGTTTAAAAGGCATCATTATCTCCTTCTCCCCTACTCCCACTCCCTTGAGGCAGAAACCTTACTTGTAGCATTTCATTAGCTCCAGATTATGAATGTTCCTCTTCATCATTCTGAACCCAGCTAAAGATCAACATCAAGTGGACACTACCATTACTGAGCCAAAACTTGAATAGCTAGTATGGGTGGAGCTGGTAGCACTGCCAGTTAAGGTTGTTTGAAACTTCCCATTATAAGTCTGGTTTCAGTTGCTTGCAATGTTTACCACATTTTACCTATGTAGGCCGAACTATTGTATTCTGGAGGTCTGCCTTAGATTGATTTTATTTTTATTTTTGGTGTTATAGTGGGGGAATTTCAGCTAAAACAGTTCAGCCATTTTTGACAAAGAGATTTGGAAAAATACATTGTTTTGCTCTTGTTCAAATAAATTCTTATGACCTTTTCTTTGAAGTGTGGACTTGACTTTGTAGCCTGGACATGAAATTTGGCAGACAGCACGACTTTTTTGTTGTGAATAAGCCTTCTGCAATCCCCACGAAAATCCATTCAAAATTGACCAAGTTGAGTTTTTGAAAAATCACAGTTGTACGTGCGCAGCAGAGATTTTGTTGTTTTTTAGGAGCTGAAATCTCTGACGATTCTGCCTTCATGGCTTGAGCCTCTCAGAGCTCCTGCCTGTGACAGGGCTGTGCATGTGCCATCCCCACAGAGCAACTGAGCATGCTCCATCCCTTTATAGCTCTGCCATAAACAGATAGTTAAGGGTTAATACCTCTTTTACCTGCAGAGGGTTAAGAAGTTCACCTAGCCTAGCTGACACCTGACCAGAGGAACCAATGGGGGAACAAGATGTTTCAAAAGGAAGGAGGGAAGTTTCCTTTGTTTAGAGTCAGTTTCAGATTTCAGCCGAAGTGGAAAAGATCAAGGAACCAGCCTCTTATCAGAGTAGTAAGTTTTAGAAAGGAATAAATAGGTTTGTGTTTATTTTCTTTTGTAACTTGTCTTTGTGCAATTAGGGGAATTATCAGATTGGGTATTCTTGTGTGTATTAAGGTTTTTGCTCAGGGGAACATCCTGTGTTTTAAATCTGTTGTCTGTGAGATCAGCTTATATGCTCTCTCCCAGAGGTTTTTTTCTTTTACCTTTCTTTTCTTTAATTAAAAGCCTTCTTTTTAAGAACCTGATTGATTTTTCCTTGTTTTAAGATCCAAGGGGATTGGATCTGGACTCACCAGGAATTGGTGGGGGAAAGAAGTGGGGATGATTAAATTCTCCTTGTTTTAAAATCCAAGGGATTTGGATCAGTGTTCACCAGGGACTTCGTGGAGGAGTCTCTCAAGGCTACCCAGGGAGGGGAAGGTTTTTGAGGGGAAGAGAGTTTTCCAGGTAACTCAGAAATCTGGATGGTGGCAGCGAGACCAGATCTAAGCTGGTAGTTAAGTTTAGAGGTGTTCATGCAGGTCCCCACATCTGTTCCCTAAAGTTCAGAGTGGGGGTGAGACCTATGACAAGCTCCTACATGTTACTGGACAGCAGATGCACTATCCTCACAGAGTGACTGAGCGTACTCTGAGCAAGCCAAACTTCTCCTGTAAAAGCTGTGCTCCCAGCTATTTCGGGCTGGGGGGACTTGAGAGCAGGGAGCCTCTGTCTGATGTGTTCTCAGTGACCCCTTCTCCCACTGACTCCTAGGCAGTATGGAGGAGGAAGCTGTCAGATTTGAATACAGAAGGGACAAATGCTGGACTAAGGGAGCAGATGGAAAGCAGTATATTTGAGACTATGAGTCAGAGACTGGGAGTGGAAGAAGAAACTGGAATTGGACTGGCTGGGCAAGGAAACTGGGACAGAGAGGCTGGGAGGCGAGGTGGAGAGGGCAAGATGGACTGGTTGGTCGAGGAAATTGGGAGCCAGTGAAGGAATATTGTGCATGTGTATTGGGGTGTATGTGAGTAGGATTTATTGGGCAAGCAAACTTTAATTGGGATGAAAAGCTTGAGTGGAGACTAGGAGTAGGGAGTCAGGGAGAATGGGACTGGTGGAAGAAACGTGACGGACAGGTTGGAGAGGATGGGGCCTAAAGGGTCAAGCTTGGAGGATATGGGTGGAAGAGTCTGTGCCCTAGAGCACACTCTCCTCCAAAGCCTAGAATGGAAGTCAAAATTCCTGAGTTCCACCATTCTTCTGCTGTTGTCATATATCTGTGAAACCAACTGGCGAAGTGTTTCATATCCCTGTCTAGTGGTAGTCCACATAAAGGATGACAACCTATTACTGTATCATTTGCTCTGTTAGCTCAAGTGGCAGATGTCATTGTGGTGGATCTAAAGGTTCTAACCCTGCTGATGAGCCATGTAGGTGTCAATATGATGCCACATGATGGAATTTGTTTTTTTCAGTTTGTTTTTTAAAAACCCGGAAAATTAGTGTCACAAAATTAACATGAGAAGAACATTATTAAGGTTGCAGAGCCTCTCTAATATGTCAAATGTTTTTCACAATACCCTTAAAAAGTAGCCTGTTTAAGTTTCTTAAAGTTTGGGGAATGTGTTAATGTCCTGTTAGAACATTGTTTTATATTTTTAGTGTGAAAATACCGGTTTTACTTTTTGTTACAAGTTTCCTTCTAAATTTCTGTAGTATTGTCTGACTTAAACTTGTTCCTTTTGTGCTGACAATACAGTGCAGTGCATTAGTGTCATCAGTGGAGGATAGAGCTGTGCATACCAACACTATGACAACAACTTGTTTCTCATTTTTGAGTCTGTAGGCAGTGTATTTCGGTTTACACAATGGTAGCACTGTTGAAATGCCACTACATTGGTATAGAAGTACACCTTTTACCGTAATTCATTTTTTTCCCCAACATGATCTGGGTCTCCTCTCCTTCTTTTTTTTTTTAAGTGATTGTTTTTTTTATTATTTTAAAGTAGGTGTCCTGTTTTGATAAATTACACTAATAATTAAAACTAAGTTATTTCTATAGATTTCTCAGTTGTGACCAACTGAGCAAAATAAAGAAGTGGGCTGAGTGAGACTTGTGTTCCTGACCTGATAGTATTAACAAGATGTAGTAATAGATATGAAACAGAAACAAAAATTTATTATATTTGATATGCATTTATACAGGTTTTTAAATAATTTTTATGATGTGATTTTAACAAAACTAGAGGGTCAAATATTGCAGTCCTTGCTCACTTGCCTTACATTCGTAGTTTAAGATGGCATTTCTGTTTTAAAAGTACTTGTATTCAGCTGCATATGACTGTTCGATAAAACTGTCTGTTTAGCTATAACTTCTGCTTGGTTATAGCCCAGAAGTAAGTTTACTTTAGAATAGTCTGATAGCTCAGATGTCCAAACTGATATTTGTTTGTATGCATATGTTTAATATATTAATATATATTTATGAATATATACTATGCATTCAGTACAAGGTTTTTATTTTTATTAAGTCTTCTGGAGGGTTTTTAGTGAGATGGTTTATTACTAAAAAGCTAAAAAAGATTTGAATTGTTTAATATTTTTGCACATGGTTAACTCAAACTTCACATGTATTACATACATTTTGTCTTGTTAGAAGAAACTCTTTTTTGAATAAAAGATTTTGGAGGTTTGAAGGTCATATGTTGTGGGTAGAAAAGTGTAATTTTAAACTTTTGGATGCCAACTAATTTTATTTTAAGAGTTATTAAAATATTGAGTCCGGAGAAACAAGAAATGGTAGGCCAGCTCTTACTGATTTTTTTCTTTTATTGCCACTTCAGGGATGGAACTACTGCTATTTTAGTCACAGCCATTCTTTTACACATCTTAGCAGACATCATGTTTAAAACCAAGCAAAATAATCACAATTATTGACCATGGCTATTTTATTATTAAAGAAAAGAAAACACATTAAGTGAACCAACACGAATGGCAACACAACTGAGAAACTAGTTCCTTCCTTTATAATCTTCTGTATATCTCTCTATGGAGAGCTTTTGGACTTCTTTGAGAGTGGATCACATCTGGTGTCATTCTTTGTTTGATAAGACTAAAGTATATTGTTTCCCAAAATTATTGTGAATCCAGTCTTAATATCTTATTAGATAACTAAACTGTTACAGTTGGGCAACAAAATTTAAGGGAAGGTGAGACTGGTCTGGTTATGATGAATAACCAGCCAGTCTATAATTGGGCAAAGTAATCTTAACTGAATCCTATGAAATCTAAGAAAATATTTAAATCATTTATTTAGAAATAAGCCATTTAAAGACTTGTCTCGGGAAAGGTGGTATAAAAGTATTAAGAAACTTAGATACAGTTAAATTCCACTCTTTTTCTGTATACCAATGTTTAATCCCTGTCCCCTCACCAGGAATTACATGGTCTAACCATTTGGTGATTAACAAGAGAAATGGTTAGTATAGGGTTGCCAACATTCTAATTTCTGAAAACCAGACACTACAGCAGGAGAGCCGGAACCTTCCCCCTCCCTACCTCTTCCTTCAAAGTTCCACCCCTGCTCCGCCTCTTCTCCTGATGCCCTGCCCCTGTCACTTATTGCTTCCTCCCCTTCCCCTTCCTCCTTGCTCAATCCTGTGCACCTCTTCTCCCCCTGCCCCCCACCAGCTGGCTCCCTCTGGTCCGGGGCTAGTACGGGAACCTGCCTGCCCACGAGATGCAGGTAGGAGCAGGGGCTGGTGTGGGTTGATCACCCAGTGCCTCCTCCCTTCCCCCGCCCCATGGTAACTGGACTTTTGGTGTCTGGTCAGTACATGTGTCCCCTTTCAACTGGACTTTCTGGTTGAAAACTGGACACTTGGCAACCCTAAGTTAGTAACTTAAATTACAACAGCACTTTCATTTTCCAACAAAGTTATTACAAGAGTTTTAAAATCTGATCCCTTAATAGTGTCTTAATTAACTTTCTCTCACCAATCCCTGATGAAGTTTTGGGTTGGCTTCTTTTTGAGTCTTCTCTTTCTTAGCTGTCTGTAGTAGCTTGCTTGTAGAGATGACCAAGCTTTATATCAGGATCAAATAGATTTTATAATATATATGTCAAGTATCAGAGGGGTAGCCGTGTTAGTCTGGTTCTGTAGAAGTAGCAAAGAATCCTGTGGCACCTTATAGACTAACAGACGTTTTGCAGCATGAGCTTTCGTGGGTGAATACCCACTTCTTCGGATGCAAGCAAATCCACCATGATTTCAACAGCTTCCACCCCTCCATCAGCCTCAGCCTGGACCTATCTACACGGGAGGTCCACTTCCTAGACACCATGGTGCAAATAAGTGGTGGTCACATTAACACCACCCTATACCGAAAACCTACCGACCGCTATGCCTACCTTCATGCCTCCAGCTTCCATCCCGGGCACACCACAAGATCCATTGTCTACAGCCAAGCACTGAGGTACAACCGTATCAGCTCTAACCCCGCAGACAGAGACCAACACCTAGAAAATCTCCACCAAGCATTCTCAAGACTACAGTACCCACACGAGGAAATAAGGAAACAGATCAACAGAGCCAGACGTGTACCCAGAAGCCTCCTACTGCAAGACAAACCCAAGAAAGAAACCAACAGGACTCCACTGGCCATCACATACAGTCCCCAGCTCAAACCCCTCCAACGCATCATCAGGGATCTACAACCCATCCTGGACAATGATCCCACACTTTCACAGGCCTTGGGTGGCAGGCCAGTCCTCGCCCACAGACAACCTGCCAACCTGAAGCATATTCTCACCAGCAACTGCACACTGCACCAGAGTAACTCTAGCTCAGGAACCAACCCATGCAACAAACCTCGATGCCAACTCTGCCCACATATCTACACCAGCAACACCATCACAGGACCTAACCAGATCAGCCACACCATCACCGGTTCATTCACCTGCACGTCCACCAATGTAATATATGCCATCATATGCCAGCAATGCCCCTCTGCTATGTACATCGGCCAAACTGGACAGTCTCTAAGGAAAAGGATAAATGGACACAAATCAGACATTAGGAATGGCAATATACAAAAACCTGTAGGAGAACACTTCAACCTCCCTGGCCACACAATAGCAGATCTTAAGGTGGCCATCCTACAGAAAAAAAACTTTAGGACCAGACTTCAAAGAGAAACTGCTGAGCTCCAGTTCATCTGCAAATTTAACACCATCAGCTCAGGACTAAACAAAAACTGTGAATGGCTTGCCAATTACAGAACCAGTTTCTTCTCCCTTTGTTTTCACACCTCAACTGCTGGAACAGGGCCTCATCCTCCCTGATTGATCTAACCTCGTTATCTCTAGCTTGCTTCTTGCTTGCTTATATATACACCTGCCCCTGGAAATTTCCACTGCTTGCATCCGAAGAAGTGGGTATTCACCCACGAAAGCTCATGCTGCAAAACGTCTGTTAGTCTATAAGGTGCCACAGGATTCTTTGCTATAATATATATGGTTACCATTTTTTGAATGTGACCAAAATAAATACCCAAGTAATAAAAGGTTGACGAAACAGAAATACATCTCTTAAAAGTAATAGATACAGGTTATGAATAAGATTTGCTAATATTTGTTTGGAAAATATATGTTAATATTGATTTTAAAAAAATCTTCTCTAGAGCAGAGATTCTCAACCTTTTTCTTTCTTAGGTCCCCCCCCAACATGCCATAAAAACTCCATGGCCCACCTGTGCCACAATAACTGGTTTTCTGCATATGAAAGCCAGGACCGGTGTTAGGGGGTAGCAAGCAAAGCAGTTGCCTGAGGCCACATGCCACAGGGGCCCCAAGAAGCTACATTGCTCAGACTTCAGCTTCAGCCCCAGGTGGCAGAGTTCAGGACCTCGAGCTTCAGCTGCCTATGGTGGGGCTTTGGTTTTCTTCCCTGGACTCTATTGAGTCTAATGCTGGCCCTGCTTGGCAGACCCTCTGAAACCTGCTTGAGGCCATCCAGGGGGCCCCAGATCCCTGGTTGAGAACCACTGCTGTAGAGCATTGTGCTTGACCTCAGTAGAGTTCACTAATTGGGATATAATCTTTATACTTACCTACAATAACTTCCTAATAGAGACATACTCTGGCTGGAAAAACATTTAGACCACCATTCTGTTGGTGGAACTAAATTTTGAGCTGGAGACTATTATGTAGAGGTCAAGTCATTATAGCTTTGACCCATCATGCTGGCATTTTTTCCTGTGTATACTTAAAACTTAGTATGAAAGAATTAGCTAAACTGAATCTTGTGCTCACAATTACAAGGAAGCTTTTTGAAAATGCACATTAGCTCTAGCCATAACAAAGTAGATGTATTGAGTAATCTGTTTTACTTTAGTACTTTCAGAGCAGGAAAAAATGCTGCTTTGCTTAATACAGAATTATAACTGCACTTTACTGGCACAATTATGGGACTAACTGCGCTTCTGGTCCCTTTTTTGGTCTTAGAGTGTGCCCCTCAGGTTTTAGTTGTCTTGCTGTTGCCTGTCTTGCAATGGAATCCCACTATTACCCCACTGTTAGAACTGCATCCTGGTACAACCCACTGTCAGTCACTTATTACTGTGTAGGCCCATCTTGGTTTGGGCACCTACTTGATCTTCTCTTTGGAAACTGTGACCAGTGATGCTGACCAACAGCCTTCTTAAAACAAAGTATTTTTATTTAGGAGCTAGAACACAGCATTAGAGAAAAAGGTTATTAAAACAGCCTGTGTGCATATTTAGTCTCATCTAAGCTTATGCTTCACTACAAGCGAAGGTAGCTTTTTCTCTTCAGAGAACTCACGTTTCTTAGACAGCTGAGATCCTTTTGTGGGTGTCTCATTCTAGTCTCAGAACCCCTCACCCCTTTCAAACTGGTTTGGGTGTTGCCTAGGAGAGCAACACTATTGTAAACCTTTGTGTGACAAAGTATAGCCTAATCATAGCTGGAAGAAAAATGTGGCAAATCTCTCTACTCTCCCCCGCCCCCCCCGGCCCTATGCCTCTAAACTAAATAAATTCTGCGCGCCATAGTCACAGCTTCTGTGAAAAGATGCAATTCTGAACTCTACCAGTTCTGAATTTGGTCAGTTGACTTGTTTGAAAAAACATGTATTATTGATCAGTCAAGTTCTTGTCCTAGCAGCTGTAACTTGGATAGAGCACCATCATTGTCCACTTCTCACAGTCTACTTCAGTCTCGCAATTCTTGTGAAAACACAGTACATTGACATTTACAGTAATCTTGCTAAGAATCCCTTGGAGCAGGTTTCTTGGCATCTTCTTAAAATATTCTTGTACAAGAATACTGTAATGGTACTTTCATGGCCTTCACACAGTAGTATCTGAGGGACCCCCATATAATTTAAAAGATTAAAAATAAAAACTGTTCCATGGTTTATGCAAACATTGAAACACGGACACTGTGTGTGTGTGTGTGTGTGTGTGTGTTTAGTTGGGACACTGATTAAAAGTACAGGCGAGGAGAGCTATCATAGAAGATTAGGGTCGGAAGAGACCACAGTAGGTCATCTAGTCCAACTCCCTGTTCAAAGCAGGACCAACCCCAACTAAATCATCCTAGCCAGGGCTTTGTGAACCCGGGCCTTAAAAACCACTAATGTTAAAAAAAAGCTATACTGAAGAAGTGTGGGATGCATTTGGTTCTGAATGCTGTATGCTCCGTTTTATATTTACGTGAATAGGTTCTGTAGTCTAGGTCCAACTCTTGTGCAAGTTCTCTTCTGCACTCATGAGGCTTCTCCCTTTTGGTCGGCAATTTCATTGTTCTATTGGAACATAGCTGCTGAGGGAGGTTAGAGCTGTAGAGGGAGAAGTGATCTTTCAGGTAGCTAAGGTCAAACCCATGGAGAACTTCAAATATTAGGACAGCAACCCTGAACAAGAATGCATATTTCACTGGGGAGCCAAATAGTAAGTGGAGCCATTAGGGCAACACATTCACTGCAATCTATATTGCGGAGTTTGTACTTCTACATTTTGTACTAAACTGGAGCTTTTTAGGGTTTAAGGCTTCGTTCTTAGGTATGAGAAGCAGTTTTTGAGCACAGCAAAGAAAGTGGTATGTGCATTATAGAACTTTATTTTAGGGGGAGGTTTAGGTTGGATATTAGGAAAAACTTTTTCACTAGTAGGGTGGTGAAGAACTGGAATGGGTTACCTAGGGAGGTAGTGGAATCTCCTTCCTTAGAGGTTTTTAAGGTCAGGCTTGACAAAGCCCTGGCTGGGATGATTTAGTTGGGTTTGGTCCTGCTTTGAGCAGGGGGTTGGACTAGATGACCTCCTGAGGTCCCTTCCAACCCTGAGATTCTATGATTCTATGATTTATGTATGGTTCTCCAGGTGTCATATAATCTTTTAAAAGATTTATTTTTTAAAAACAATGTAAATTCTCTCCCTGTCCCTCAACCCCATATTCAGTTGATGATAAACATATCCTAGAAGCAAATCAGAAGAAGAAAGTGTTGCATTAGGCTGATGCCACTGGCAGTTTTCCTTAATTGTTTGTTTTAATGGGAAACTGTTAAGTTACAGAATGCTGATGAAAATTGATTTCATTGTTTTCTGGCTCTGTAGTAGCACATGTGCTGGTAACAAACACGCAAGCGTCCTCCTACCTCTTTTAAATTAATATACTTTTACAATAGATTGTGTATCATCACAGACATTCATGTTTTCTGTACTTTCATCAACACAGGACTGTAAAGTATTCTTATATTAAATTATACTAGAGGCAAGTGGATGTGAATATCTATATTTTAAAATGCTCTAATACAGCTACCAATTGCAGGAGTGCAAATAACTTAAAGTTGCACAAAAAGTTGCTAAGAGACATCTCTGGTGGAAATCCTGTGACCGGACATTTCTTCCCATTACAGATTTGTTGTGTAGTTCTTCTACCATCTTCTTAACTAAACAACACTACCACTATTCCATTAGTGGAATGGAGAGTGTGCTTATAAAACTTGCAGATGACACCTGTGACAGGGCAATTTCCTGCAATATACTGGACAGACCTTATTGAATTAAGTTTTAAGATCACAGGAGTTCATTGTACTGAAAATACAAATGTATGTGCATTATTGTGGGATTGTATATAACATCTCTGAGGGGTGTGGGGGTGGAAGAGACATGACTAATTCCAATAATTATTTGAAACCATGTGCCAGGCGAGTGAATTTTTTAAATTAAGTGGATTTTTCAGGAAATCCCTGGAAATTCCCTTCTGGAAATGCAAGAACTCAGCCTTTTGAAGCTTTACCCTGAGGAGTGGACCTTTGTCTGCTTATCACCAGTTATAGGAGGACAAGATCAAAGCATAAAAGAGCAATTCTCAGATTCCTGAGTGTGCTTGTTCTGAGCTAACAGCTATTATGAACTTGTGACCACAGGAAAACCCACTGATGGAATATGATGGACTGATTCCTCCGAGAGCCCTTACTGGTGTTGGGGTGATCTCTGGTAAACATTAGCATGGCTGCCTACTTACTGGCCCTACAGTTTGTGTGGATCACAACCCCAAGAGATAGGCCCAGTGAAAGAACGAGGATGGTGTCAATCGGTCAACTTCGGATCCAAAAAGAACTGGGCTCCCTGAAATGGGCCACTTGCCTTTTGGTGGACAGCCAACAACCATAGGCTCAAGTTGCACAATTGAACACTGAGAACCAACTGTTGCAGGAGCGATGAGCAAACTCTGCACTGAAAATACAGTGCTGTGGGCACAACCCATGATATCAGCCCTGAAAAGAGTCTCTCAATACCCCTGCTGGAATGATTTGATGGTAATCATCAAAGGTTTCTGGGTTTCATGAATCAGTGTTGCCTCCAGTTCTTACTCAGTTTCCAGTTCTGCGCTTTTGACCAGGCCAAAGTAGGCATGATAGCTAGTCAACTGTCTGAGGAAGTGTTGAATTGGGCCTCCCCTTTGTTGGAGGGCAATATTCTGGTATTGTTAAAAAAGACATTTTCTTCAGTTGATGTTGACCCTCATTGTGTCCACTTGGCAAATGCTGCTTTAAGAAAGCGGCGGCAGGGACATTTCCACTGGCTTATCGCAGACACTGAATGGAATGTGGCAGCACAACACCATCAATTTTGATGGGGCCTGTGGGAGGAAATTAAGGATGAGTTGTCCTGGGCCTCAAGTCAAAAGATGCCCCCTTCAAACCTCCACTCTGATCAGCATCCCAAGAAGGTCTTGTAACTTCAAGTAGCGATCCAATTGTGTGTATCGGAGAGGCTTGATGAATGCCAATACAGCAGGTCCTGATTGGGGGCAGATAATTTTATAGACGTTACAGTTGCCCACGCCCTGCAAATCACTCTACAGCCTAAGGACATGACCTGACGTCAAGACTGACAGCTTACCTCTACCCTTGGGACCTGCTTTCCCACATAATGTCATTCTTCTTTCATTCATTGAAGCAGTAGATATCAATGTTATGGGAATGAACAATTTTAAAAAAATAAAGTTAACCTAAAAGTTTGGTGCAGTAGCTGGAGCCAAGTGTTTGATCCTTCCAGGAAGTTTATAGTTATTTTCATGTCAGCATGTTTATTGCTTCCCCCACCCCACCCCTAAATCTTAGGTAATTATAGTCCAAGAAGAAAATTCAATCACAATTACAACATAATTGGCATCACAGAGATGTGGTGGAATAATTCACATGACTGGAATATTGGCATTGAAGGGTACAGCTTGTTCAGGAAGGACAGGCAGAGAGAAAAGTGAGGAGGTGTTGCCTTGTATATCAAAGATGTATACACTTGTGCTGAGGTTGAGACAGATGTTGGGGGCAGACCTGTTGAAAGATTCTGGGTAAAGATAAAAGGGGTAAAAGAAAGTGTGATGGTAGGGGTCTACTACAGACCACCAAACCAGGAAGGAGAGGTGGATGAGGCTTTTTTTAAATAAACAAAAATCATCCAAAGCATAGGTCTTAGTGGTGATGGGGGACTTCCACTACCAGACACCTGTGGAGAAAGTAATCTGTGACCTGCTGTATTATCACAAGTTCTTGTACTGTGTTAAGAGACAAGTTTTTATTACAGAAGGTGGAGAAATTGCCTTGAGAGAGGGGCTGCTCTTGATTTGAATCTGACAAATAGGGAGGAACTGTTTGAAAATCTGAAAATGGAAGGCAGCTTGGGTGAAAGTGATCATGAAATGAAAGAGTTCATGATTTCAAGGAATGGGTAGGCAGGAAAACAGCAGAATGAAGAAAGTGAACTTCAAGAAGGCAGATTTTAGCAAAGTCAGAGAATTGGTAGGCAGGAGCCTGTGGGAAGTAAGTCTAAGGGGAAAAAAGAATTCAGGACAGTTGGCGGTTTTGTAAAGAGACATTGAGAGCCCAAGAACAAACTATCCCAATGCATTGGAAAGATAGGAAGTATCATAAAAGATCACCTTCCCTTAACTAGGAGATCTTCAATAACCTGAAGCTCAAAAACAAAAAAACAAGTTCATAAAAAAGTGGAAAATAGCTTAAACTACGAAGGATGGCTATATATGAAAAGAAAAGCATGTGGGCAGAAAATTAGACAGGCCAAGGCACAAAATGAGATTAAACTAGCTAGGGATATAAAGGGTAACACAAAAACATTTTACAAATACATTAAGCCAGAGGAAGACCAAGGAGAGAGTAGGCCCATTATTCAGTGAGGCAGGAAAGACAATAACAAAAACCACAGCAATCTCCGAAGTGTTAAATGCCTTTTTTTGTTTGTTTTTCACTAGAAAGTTTAGTAGTGATCAGATGACTAACATTGTGAACATCAGTGTAAATGCAGTAGGATCTGAGGCTAAAATAGGGAAAGAACAAATTGAGAATTACTAAGGGCAGGTCTACACTACAAATTTACAGTGATGCAACTGCACCGCTGTAGTGCTGATGAAGATGCTCTAAGCTGAAAGGAGAGAGCTCTCCTGTTGTCTTAATGACTCCACCTCTGTGAGAGGTGATAGCTATGTTGGCAGGAGAAGCACTTAGGTCAGTATAACTGTCACTCAGGAGTCTGGATTATTCACCCCCTCCCCCGAGAGATGTAGCTATACCGAAGTAATTTTGTAGTATAGACGAGGGTCAAGAAAAATTAGATGTCTTGAAGTCAGTAGAGCCTGATGAAATACATCCTGAAATACTTAAGGAAGTGGCTGGAGTGATCGCTAAGCCTCTCAGAGGATGGGAAGAGGGCAACTATAGTACCTATCTATAAAAAGGGGAATAAGGAGAACCTAGGGAGTTATAGACTAGCCAGCTTAACTTCAGTACTTGGAAAGATAATGGAGCAAATAATCAATATCGTATCAAGTGAGGTCCTGCAGGGATCTGACCTGGGTCTGGTTAGGGTGACCAGACAGCAAATGTGAAAAATCGGGATCGGGGTTGGGGGTAATAGGAGCCTATATAAAACAAAAAAAAAGGACCCCAAAATTGGGACTAGCGCTATAAAATCAGGACATCTGGTCACCCTAGGTCTGGTCCTACTCAGAATGCCTTCAGAGATGGGTGCCCAGCCAGCAGCTGCTGCTCTCTGCTCTGCTTTCAGTGCTCAATGGTGATATATGTACTTGGGGAGTGGAGGGGGGTAAACACCTACAGACACAAAGAAGAGGGGCTCGATCAAATAAGTTTGAGAACCATTGTTCGAGATAGTACTTAGCCCTGTCTCAGTGCAGAGAAATGGACTAGATGACCTATCAAGGTCCCTTCCGTCCTACATTTCTGTGATTCCTTATGTATTATTATTATTATGTATTATTTGTTGGTGGGTGCCAAGTACGATTTATAGAACTCAGTTTCTGTTTCATCTATTGAATCAAATGTCCTCTTTTTGATGGTTTTAATCAGTTTTTAGCTAGACATGGGTCTAAACTGGAACCTCAGATCTTCTTCCTTCTCCCCACACCACTTGGTCCCTGAATATTTGAAGATTGAGACTGAAAGCCTCTAAATAAAACCCACGCTATATTTTCATCCCTGTCAAGATTAAAAAAAAAAAAAGATTTTTACAGATCTTGTTTGTACAAAACCCAAGAGCAGACAATCTTCTCAGGCTTCTGCCATTTTGAGCCCCAAATCTTGAGTATTAGTGCAGCTATATTTGCCTCATTTTGCTTGTAACCCTTATTTTAGGCAAAGTTTAATCAGGATCCAACTCTGATTTGAAAAAAAAAATGTATATTGTTTAATAGTTGTAGCATTTATGATCTAAAGCTGTGTTACCCTCTAAATTTTAAATGGTAGAAAAATGTCTTGAGAGATTGTGGCCAAGAGAATCATTAACCATAAATTAAAAATTTTACTTAACTATTCTCTAACCCTCTGTTTGCTATCCCAGATGATCGAGACACTGTACATACTTATGTCAGATATGTCCTTATTATGTTTATAGCAGCTTTGCAAAATTGTTTTTAAAAAATCCAAATTCTTTTACCAGTTCAAGTGTAAAGTCTTCACCAATCTTTTCTCTAGTGATGGTAGGTATAGCTTGAGTAGTTTGGGGGTGATTTTGAGCACAGAGTTCTATTCCATGTTTTGTATCCCTTTAGAGGAGACAGTAATGTCTGTACATAAGCATACATGAATTACCAACAAAACATTGTAATATAGATTTATAAATTAAAAAAACTCTGAGAAATCAAAAGTAAAGTGAGCTTTTTATGAGATAGTCATATGATCCTCAATACCATATTATCTGAGCACCTCACAGTCTTTAATGAATTTATCCTCAGAACAGCCCAGTGAGGTAGGGAAATGGGAGCTCTGTATTGTTTTTGCTTTTTCAGTTTTATATTCTCCTATCCCACAGTTGACTTTTCTTCTCAAGCACCTTCTAAATGACGGAGCATTGTTTTGGTGTGTGGGGAGATACTTTTGTGTTTGAAAGTCTATGCGCTTTTAAAATTCAGGCACAAAATATTTTATACCATTTTGTAAACAAGAAATATAAAAGCAGCCATTCAAATTTCCTGCTCTAGTGGGAGGATGTGACTTGTACAGGGACATCACGTACATTCCATTCCATTTCATGTGATGTAACTGGTGACATTTAACTCAAGGTTTTCACTGTTTTACTTAACATTCATTTTATAGACCAGCTTAGCTCAAAGATGTGTATAGTGAAAATCTTTCCTGAGAGATGACAAATATATTTTATTAAATTGTGGAAAAGAGATGTCATGGTACAGAATGGGTTTCTGCCATAACTGCATGCTCTCCAGATGTTTCAGACCTAAACCTAATTACAAGAGAAACACTTCTAAATGTGCCAGAAAGAAGAAGGATTACCTGACTAGTCTCAGTTCCTGGTGAGCGGTTTTAAATGATCAAATTGAATACTTTGCTCTGTCTGTTGGTTCTTTTTTCATGCACTGAAGAATGCTAAATCACTATTATTCAGCACTACTGTTGGTTGCTATTATCATTTCATAGGTTCAAGTTTAGGAGAAGAGCCTGTTTGTTATAATATTTTTTTTTAAAGTTTACTGATTTCATAAACACTTTTTACTGTTTAGTCAATTTTATTAAAGAAGTAAGTTTGTCTGCTACCTACTTTCAGATCCTAGATTTGATATTGCACAGTGATATTACTTAATGAAACCAATTGAGAGCGTAAGAACAGACCAGATTTTTCTGTGAATAGTTGAACTAGCTGAAATATTTGTTTGAGAGACTTTAATATATTTTTTTAATAAGTGGTGAGTAATTCTGCTGTTGAAAACTTTCAGTACAGATAACTAATAACACTAAAAGTTTTTTTGATCTACACTTCAAATATGTAGTGTGGACTGATGGTTGTTTGTGGTGGTAATATAGCTGCCAGAGTTTTATTAACCACAGATTTCCTCCAGGAACACTCTAGTAAAACAATGAAGTGTGAATGGTCTTCACTGAGGAGAATTCACTAGTAAATATACAGTGTGTCACAGTGAGAGGTGACAGAAAATGTAGACTCCACGCTAGCCATGAATTGGATGTGGTAAAATAGGAAAGAATACTCATTCTTCTGTGAAGAATGTGGCTTTTAAATTTATTACACATCAGGCAATTCTCCTTAGAGACTGTTGCTTATACCCCAAAACACTTCACACTAGAGGTACCAGATCATAATTACTCTTTCATCGTCATGATCACAAATCATGTCATGCATCTCTTCTGTTGGAGATTTTGCCTTAAACATAGAAGTGAAATGGAAGATTGGAATGAATTCTAATAGTTCTGAAAAATAATGATTAAAAAAATATTTTTTTTGGACAAACAGGTTTAGCCAAAATGAAATTTCAAAAACCATCTACAGGCATAACACAAAAATGAAACTTTTTTCTAACTGCATTTTAAAGAATAAGTTTTATGATGCATAGACCACGAAAAGTACTCAGGATATTCATAAAATAGTATTCTGAGTGCATGAAAAGTCCAAAGATATCTGTGCTCAATTTGACTGGAGAAGATAATGACATTGAAAGAAACACTTTATTGTTAAAATTAAAAAAAAAAGTCGTCCTCTATTTGCTGAAACATTTTAGATTATTAAAACTAGAAATTGTAAAAAAAAATCCTTTTCCTCTATTCATAGTTTACTTCTTGCACTTTTCCGTTTGAATAGTAAAAATAGATTGTTTATTTTTACTTTTGTTTCCTCCTTTATGGTTCATGATCTCTCTCCCAATTGGAGAAGTGCATCTGTTTTCCTGATGGATAACAAAATGGAGCAAACAAAAGGATTAGAAATGCTCAGTCTGTGAGGAGAAGCTTTTGTGAACTGTAGAAGGGAAACCTTCCCACAATTAAGCCCTGTCATAACTGTTTCCCGCCCACAGTCCCTCTGTCTGTCAGGAAAAGGAACTGAGTCTGGATGGTATGTTGAAACTTCCACATCTCTTTACACCAGCCAACATGGCTCTGGACGCCACTCTGTAAAAAGTCCTCTTCAGTGACCTGCACTTATGAATCAAGGTTTTTGTTTGTTTGGGTTTTTTTGCCCCAACCATACCTTGGTCAAGAAGAAGTTTGAGTTCCCCCACCCAGTACTGGATTTGCCATGGCGCCGGGCCCACGGTCCAAAGGGTCCCGGCCCGCCCCACTCTCCCCCCCCCCACGCTCTCTCCTGCAGGGGCAGAAGCTTGATGCTGCCGGCTCCTGGGTTCCTGCTGCAGCAGGGCAGGCTCCACTGGCAGCCAAGCTCCTCCCCACACTTTTTCCCCCAGCATGCTGTGTTCCGTCCCTCTCCCTCCTGATCATCTGTTTGCCAGCAGAAGGGAGGGGGAATAGCGGAGCTGCAGTGTGCTCCCCTTCCAGGGAGGAGGAGAAGAGGTGGGGGCGGGGCCTTGGGGAAGAGGGTGGAATCGGGGCATACCCTCTCCAGCACCCTGCCGTGAGCACCCACCTGACCCCAGCCCACCCCCCCAGCCCTCTGTCCTGACCCCTGCACCCCCTTCACACACCCTGAGGCCCCTGCACTCCCCCAAATCCCCACTCCCACCCTGAGCACCAAACGGGAGCTCCTGCCCACACACCCCATTCCCACCTGCACCCCTTGCACCAAACCACTGCTATAGGGTATGCTTTGGTGGTGGTGTTATTACCAACACTACTCACAAATACAAGCTCAAGCCAAATTGCAGCAATTTTGGCACCTATCAACGTACCTGACTCCTCTCTCCAAGTACTTTGCTGTGCCTGATTTGTCTAGTTAATTTTACTTCTGTGTAAGGGCTATATCTATGATCTACCATATATATATATGAGTCAGGAAAATACCAGAGATCCCTGTCCCCTGGAATGGTGTTTGAAGTGTGAAGGGACATGTGAATCTTTAGCGCATCTGGCACATAAATACCTTGCAACGGCTACAACAGCACCATGTGAATGCCTGTTCTCACTTTCAGGTGACATTGTAAACAAGAAGCAGGCAGCATTATCTCCTGCAAATGTAAACAAACTTGTTTGAGCGATTGGCTGAAGAAGTAGGATTGAGTGGACTTGCAGGCTCTAAAATTTTACATTTTATTTTTGAATACAATTTTTTTAACATTCTACATTTGTAAGTTCAACTTTCATAATAATCAACTTTTCATAATGCACTACAGTACTTGTATTATGTGAATTGCAAAATACTATTTTTTGTATTTTTACAGTGCAAATACTTGTAATAAAAAACAAATATTAAGGTGAGCACTACATGTTTTGTATTCTGTGCTGTAATTGAAATCAATATATTTGAAAATGTAGAAAACATCTAAAAATATTTAAATAAATGGCATTCTATTATTGTTTAACAATGCAATTAATCGCGATTAATTTTTTTAATTGCTTGACAGCTCTAAAAAGGAGTAATTTTTATGTTGTGTCTTTTAAATGTAATGAGCTGACCCAGGGCCATGGATGTGAAATACTTTGCAAAAGACTCATTATAATGTAACAGTCTTACTTGTCTTAAGGTTAATATTTTAGGAAATTGACTTATCAGTATATCAGGGTTCAAGTTAGATTAAATTCTATCAGCAGTTCTCAAACTGTGCGTTGGGACCCCAAAGTGGGTTGAGATCCCGTTTTAATGGGGTTGCCAGGGCTGGCTTAGGCTTTCTGGGGCCAAAGCCCAAGCCCCACCACCCAGGGCTGAAACCAAAGCTAGAGCTGAAGCTTCAGCAGTGGGTGGCGGGGCTAAGGATACAGGCCCCCAGCCAGGAGCTGAAGTGGTGGTACTTGGGTGGGCTCAGCCTATGGTCCCCCTGTCGTCTCTCCTCCCTGGGATTGTGTAGTAATTTCTTATCCGAAGGTGGTTACATTGCAATAAATTTGAGAACCCCCTGTTCTACATCAATAAAAGTAGTTTGCTGCTTTGCTAAATTCCAGTAGAATCAATAAAGTATTTATACCTTATTTATCTACTGAGCTTATTGATTTAGAAGTATAGTAGTTACCAATATAAAAGATATATTATTTAAATGATTAAAATGACACTTTTAAAATCTTGTTTGTATTTCAGAAGTACACCTCTACCCCGATATAATGCGATTGTGGGGAGCCAAAAATCCCTACCGCATTATAGGTGAAACGCTGTTATATCAGGGTAGCGGTGGCAGGGCTGCAGTGGTGATTTAAAGGGCCAGGGAGCTCCCCGCAGCAGCCGGAGCCTCGGACCCTTTAAATCACTGGTGAGCCCCACTGCCACAGCCCTGGAGTAGCAGCAGCAGGGCTCTGGCGGTGATTTAAAGAGCCCGGGGCTCCCCACAGCAGCCGGAGCCCCGGACCCTTTAAAGCGCCGTCGGAGCCCCGCTGCTACCATGCTTTATGCAAATCCATGTTATATCGGGTCGCATTATAGTGGGGTAGAGGTGTAGCACAATGCATTGTTTTTGTATAGAAATTTTATGAGACACTGCAGTATTTTCAGCATTGTTACTTACCATTAAACCATAATATAAACTAATTTTGAAAAGTTTCTTTTTCTCTGAGGTATTTGTATGTCTTGCCAAGTAGTGTTGAATTTACAAATGATGTAATCAATAAAGCTATTGAGTGCATAGTGGGCAGTGGATCAAAGCAAGTGAATTTTCCTAACTAAACAGGTAGACATTTAGAAACCGTAACATTTTCTGAAGAAGAGCTCTTTGTGGCTTGAAAGCTTGCCTCTCTCACCAACAGAATTTGGTCCTGTAAAAAAAAACTACCTCACCCACCTTGTCTCTCTAACATTTCCATAGCAGTTCACAAATGATTATTGGAGTAATGCCTCTGCCCAATCCCTTTACAATGGTGGTTGTCATAAGGCGAAGTAGTGGAACATTTTAAAGTGATGTTTATAGCTTAAAAGCAACATCAATAATGTGAAGAGTTGGAGCACAATATAAATTCTAGCAGCAGAAGATATGGTAAGATGACAAAAACCTCAAGGTTAAATAAGGTTTAGAAAAAGTTACAGGTTACAAAAATGTACTTATCAAAGACACATGAATAAAGTTAATAAATTGTGAGAAGTATGGTGGCACCTTAAAGCCTTTTTGTGTGTATACAGACTAACATGGCTGCCCTCTGATACTTGTTAATAAATTGTGTTAATGTGATTTGTTTTGTGTTACAGAGCTGTTTTTCTTTGAGGAATCCTTCAATATAATTAAATAGAAATTAAAGAGGTTAAATGACAAATGTATGTTAATGAATGATCTAGTGTAAATACATATTTTCTTCTGGATTATAGCGTGTAACGATACCCTGTTATCTAAAAACATTTTGTAATTGTTTTTAATTCTGTAATTATACTGTATTTCATGGAATAACTTTCAGATAAGTTAGTATTCTGTGTCTAGTCATAGGTATACATAACAATTATAAACCTCAGTGTCCTGGTAGATCTACTTTGTGGCTTATTATCCAGAAAATATACGTGAATTTACAAAAGACAACCTGGTTAGATGCTATATTTTAGAAATTAGGCAGGACTCTGCTGAACTGCAAGCTAAAGAGGAGCATTGAAATTAGTTGCAGCTCATTCCTATGAAACGTTGGCATGCTTGGAATTTCAAAACCTCTCCAATATTTGATTTGTGGCACAGTGTGTTTCTAATAAACAAGAGGAGTATGCAGTATTTCCCCCTTAGATGAGTTTCTTGCAGTTTTCCAATGAGAACAGAAGAACTAACCAGAAGATTTTCCATAGTATTTCTTAATAAAATCTAGTAGGCCGGTGTTATACTTGGAGAACGTTAATCAGTGTGGCTGATCTGTGACAGTGGATGGCCTCCAAACAATATTAGGGAGGATGGAGTGACTGGGTATAGTTGTTTTATATTTCCTATTTCTACAGAAATGGCCATCCTAGTGGTAGAATAGGCCTCTCAGTTGGCTGCCAAATCATCTATTACAGACTGCAGCAATGTAAGAGAAATGCGGCTATTATGGAGCATGCAGAACACCAAATCTTCGGTGTATAGAAGAGGTGATTCATAGAATCATAGAATCTCAGGGTTGGAAGGGACCTCAGGAGGTCATCTAGTCCAACCCCCTGCTCAAAGCAGGACCAAACCCAACTAAGTCATCCCAGCCAGGGCTTTGTCAAGCCTGACCTTAAAAACCTCTAAGGAAGGAAAATCAGGATTTTTTTTTTTAGCTCATATTACTCAGCCTTTTCCAACAAAATTCCGTCCAAACATACTTGCAAAAAAGTGTCTATTTCTTAACAAAATCTCCCATGGTTCAGGTACATTATCTTCTTTGTCATGTTTACTAAGGGAATGACTATTAATATTTTTGATTGTAAACTCCTTAAGGCATGGACAGTTGTTCTTTCTTTTCTTGAGAGCCAAGCAATCTATCTTAGTTCACTAAGGGTACGTCTACGCTACGGGATTATTCCAATTTTACATAAACCGATTTAGCAAAACAGATTGTATAAAATCGAGTGTGCGCGGCCACACTAAACACATTAAATCAGTGGTGTGCGTCCACAGTCCGAGGCTAGCGTCGATTTCTGGAGCGTTGCACTGTGGGTAGCTATCCCGTAGCTATCCCATAGTTCCCGCAGCCTCCCCCGCCCCTTGGAATTTCCGGGTTCAGATCCCAGTGCCTGATGGGGCAAAAATCATTGTCGCGGGTGGTTCTGGGTAAATGTCGTCAGTCACTCCTTCCTCTGGGAAAGCAATGGCAGACAAGCATTTCGCGCCTTTTTTCCCTGGATTGCCCTGGCAGATGCCATAGCATGGCAATCATAGAGCCTGCTTTGCCTGTTGTGACTGTCACCGTATGTGTACTAGATGCCGCTGACAGAGGCGATTCAGCAGCGCTACACAGCAGCATGCTTTTGCTTTTGCATGACAGCAGAGATGGTTACCAGCCATACTGTACCATCTTACCATACCATAAATTGGTAATAAGATGATCATGGTTACCAGTCCTTTTGCACTGCACCATTTGCTGCTGTCGTAAGTGCCTCTGGCTGAGATCAGCCAGGGGCGCAAAAGCCAAAATTGGGAATGACTCCCTGAGTCAATCCCTCCTTTTTGGTATTTAAAAATAGAATCAGTTCTGCCTAGAATATGGGCAAGTGTACTAGAGAACCGCTGTATCATAGAACCAGAAAGCACAGCTGCTCTGTGTCAGATCCTGCAGAAATTATGAGCTGTATGCTATTCACAGGGGGTGCTCCTGCAACAACCCCACCTGTTGATTCCGTTCTTCCCCCAGCCTTCCTGGGCTACCGTAGCATTGTCCCCCCACTTGTGTGATGAAGTAATAAAGAATGCAGGAATAAGACACAGTGACTTGTTAGTGAGAAATGAGTGGAAGGCAGCCTCCAGCTGCTATGATAGTCCAGACAGGACATTAAGCAGTGTGGAGAAGAGGAACCCAGCATCCCACTGCTAGTCCAGGGGCAATTGAATCTTTTCTTTACACATGAAGGGTGGGGGCTGATAGAGCTCAGCCCCCTGTTGCTATGATGAAGACGGTTACCAGCCATACTGCACCATCTACCAGGAAAAATTAGGAGCAGGCGCCCTTGATCGACCTAACTGATGCTAGTCGGCATGGTTACCAGTCCTTTTGCACTGCCCCATGTGCCAATAGGCTGATGATGACGATGGATATCAGTCATATTGCACCATCAGCCACCCATGGCAGCGGGGGAGCAAGGATGTTGGTGTTGAGTGCTGCAGCATCCCGTCTGTCTGCAGCATTCAGTAAAGATAGGGTGACATGTAAAAGAGTCAAGAGAGGATTGTTTTCCCTTTCACTTCTGGGGGTGGGTGGGGGGGGCGTGCGTAAATTGCTGAGCTATGCCCTGACCCACCGCGGACATTGTGTTTGACCCAGGAAGCATTTGGAGCTCAGCCAAGAATGCAAATGCTTTTCGGAGACTGCAGGAACTGTGGGATAGTTTGAGTCCTCCAGTCCATGAGCGTCCATTTGATTCTTTGGCTTTCCGTTACGCTTGTCACGCAGCAGTGCGCTGAGTCCCTGCTATGGCGTCTGTCTGGAGATTTTTAAAAAATGATTTTGAATTTCTTCTTCTGTAACGGAGCGCTGATAGAACAGATTTGCCTGCCCTTAAAGCAATCACATCCGCATGGTCCATGCTGGAGCTCTTTCTTTATTTTGATTTTTAACTGCATCACCACACGTGCTGATCGGAGCTCCACGCTGGGCAAACAGGAAATATTCAAAAGTTCGCAGGGCTTTTCCTGTCTACCTGGCCACTGCATCCGAGTTCAGATTGCTGTCCAGAGCGGTCAGTGGTGCACTGTGGGATACCTCCTGGAGGTCAATACCGTCAATCTGCGGCCACACTAACCCTAATCCGATATGGTAATTCCGATACTAGCGCTACTCCTCTCGTTAGGGAGGAGTACAGAAATCGATTTAAAGAGCCCTTTATATCGATATAAAGGGCCTCTCAGTGTGGACGGGTGTGGCGTTAAATCGGTTTCACGCTCCTAAAACCGGTTTAAACGCTTAGTGTAGACCAGGCCTAAATATTGGATACCAGAATGTCGTTCCTAGTGATTTTTTATCATTGATCTCTGGGTTTAAATATTCCTTTGTTTATTTTCTTGGAAAATCTTTCCCTTTTTGTTTCCCGCTCCCCAATACCCAGAAAAGTCATTGCTACATTTACTTATGACTATGCTTTTTCTACCCTTCTTTCAGTTTATACCCTTAGTAAATACTACTTCTTCTTGGCTTTTTATTAGCTGCTTAAAAGTCATTTTGAATATTGAACAGGTTACAAGTGCGCCTGGGAATAAATTTGTTTCTGTTCAGATTTTATCTGTTTGGGATCTGTTGGTAAAATATATGGCACTGTAGGAGACAACAGTATATGAGAGTGGGCTTGTCTCATTCCATATTGTGTGAGTAAATATTTAGGATTTTGGGTTTTTTTTAGAAAATATGTCCATCCATTTTCCAGGAGCACTCTGTGGCATTGTGCTGCCTTAAATTGTCAGTTTAAGTGCAGGACTAAGTGGAATCCCTATAGAATGGGTAAGTGGTTTTCTTTCATTACTGTTAAGAGATCAATGCTAGTCCCTCTAATATTCTGTTGCTGTGTGATACAACAGGTATATGCTGCTGGAAAGAATTCAGTAAAGGAATCAGCGGTGTCTACAGAAATTAGGAAAATAGACAGTCTTTAAAATCCATTTACTAAAGTGTTTGTGATGCACATTTCATAGCAGATGAAATATTTATAAATACTGAGCAAAGAGAGTAAATTCTCCCATCATGTCAGAAATCTTTTAAATATCTTTACAAGAAAGTTCACTGTGATATGTTTTGTATTGCATGATCATTGCTCAAGGAATTTGTCTACTATTCTTAAATGGAGACTAAATTTGTCCGAGCAATCTTACCAATTGAACTTAAAATCTACATATCTGAAGTCAACTTTTCAAATGCATTATCACTTCTGGTATAGCTTTCTGATTTTGGGGTTTGCATCACCTACAGAAGGTGATTGTTTCTACTGATGCAAATCATTTGCATGTGGAGACAGATATGAAGTAGTGAGTATTTTAAATTGTGTGTTCAGTGAGATGTTCTATTTGGGTAGCGTGTTGGTTTTGGATTTTTTTAAAATGTACGTTCTGCTATGCCATTATGTTGGAGAAAGCAAGGTTGAAGAAATGTGCCTTGCATTTGGAGCAGAAGGTTGTGACATTTATGATAGTCTTTAGTTTTTATGGAGGTTTGTTCCATCGTCTTGGACTGACGCCTGGCATAGCTCAGTCTCTTGCACAGATAAATTTTTACCCTTATGATAGAAAATTTGATTGTGTTGAGTGGAGTTGCTGACAGCAGTCTTCATCCTGGTGTGTTGGGTGATATTTTAGATATGCTGGGCCCAGGCCACTGAGCACCTTGAAGATAAGGACCAAGACCTTGAATGTGACTTGATATTCTGTGGGAAGCTGGTGTAGAGTGCGGATGACCGATTTGATATGCCTGTAGTAGCCTGCATTGCTGAGGAGCTGTGTTGCCATATTTGGTATTGGAGCTTCTGAAGAGGTTGAAGGCTTTATCTGCAGGTATTGCTTTGCTGCAGTCCAGACAGGAGGTTACAAAGGCATGTGTAACTGAGGCCAGGTCATAGTCAGTCAGGATGGCACAGTCTCCTAGCCAGCTGGAGGTGGTAAAAAGTGTTCCTTGTGAACACTGCTATTTGAGAGCTTACTGTCGGTGAGGACTCCAGGAACACTCCTATACTATAGACTGAGTGTGTACCTTCAGCCAAAGGAGTCTGCATCATAGCTGCAAACTTTTCAAAATACTTTCCTCTGCTCACTAGCATAACCTCTGTATTGCTTGGGTTCAACTTCGGGCAGCTGTTCTTCATCATTAGCTGATTTTGTCCAAGCACTGGACTATCTTGATGGTGGTTGTAAGGTCATATGTAGGGGAAGTGTCACCTGCATGTTTCTGGCACTTGAGTCTGGTCTAACCAGTTCCAGTTAGTGGCTACATGTCAGTATTGAATAAGATCAGTGAGAGAATTGATCCTTGTGGGACTCCAAAAGTTAGGCATGGATCTAGTGGTGGAGATTCTGTTACCTATCCCTCCAGGAAGGACTCGAACCATTTTAGCACATTCCCATGTACCTCCCTTAAGTCACTCAAGTGGAACACCAGCATCTCATGGTTGACAGCGTTGAATGGTGCAGAGAGGTCCAGGAGGATGAGAATGGATATTTGCTGATTTTCCATTAGCAGTAGGGACCATCAGTGCCACTAAAGCTGTTTTCCATGTCCTGTCGTGGCCTGAATCCTGACTTTGCCAAGTCTAGGATGTTAACTTAACTCTTAGTTAAATTATCTTTAAGTGCTTTAAAATGTCATTTCCATTCATTAAATCATCCATGGTTTGATCAAAGAAGGTGTCTAGTCTCATTTCCCCTGCTGTGGGAGAAGACTGAATATTCTAGCAGGTTTTAGGAAAATTTTCAGATAATTAAGACAGAGCAGATTACCTATTTGATTTTAAAAGATTTTTGCATGCAAACAGTCAATGGAAAGGCAAGTCAAACACTCACCAGTCTCTGAATCCTCAGTCAGCTTTCTTTGAATTTTCCACATCCTCAAATTCATTTTCTTTATCTCATTTACTTTGAAATCTCACTCATTTCAATGGCTTTTATTTTCTTTCCCTGATTTGGTCAGAATCATTTATTGGTTTTCTGCATAACCTTGATTTAAACATAAAATCAAATCAGGACACGGTATTTTTTCAAATATGTTCAACATCTAAAGGGCCGAACCTGAGACTTGAAGTTAATCTAATACAAACTACTTCTGCCACACAACCTTTAAGTACAGTGCATTTACATTAATTCAAGTTAGTCCAGAGTATCCGGGAAATAGGCAGAGTAAACCCAATACAAAAGAAAGTATCTAGACTTTACCAAGTAGAATTGCAAATACGTTTATTAAGAAATACATATTAGTATTCCCAATGGGAATATGGAAAGACATTTAGAAAATTGTCTGCTGAATACCCTTTTGAGTTTCTATTAAGTGAAATGTTCTACTGTTGTATACTATTTATGAGCTCAGAAATTTTGAAAGGTACAATGAATGATAATGCCATGAATAAAAGTTCATCTTTATGTCAAAAACACCAGAATTAATTGCTAGAGTACAGTTTAACAAAAACTAATATGAATGTTTTAACTTCTTGGTCATGATTTTGGGAAGAAAATTTAGACTGCAGTAGAGAGAATAATCTTATTAATGGATCCTCAGTCCTGGAGTTTGATGCCAGAAAGATGTGACTCCAAAGTCTGGCCATGTTTAATATTGTATGATGTGTCCTTTGATTCAGTTGTCTTGAAATCCCTGGCATTTGGTCTTCTAGCTTGTATACCCTGTCTTTTTCATTTTTTCAGAGTAGCTGATTACAGGCTGCAGAAAATATGTTCCCTTATTAATCTAAAGCATTAGGGTGATAGAGGTCTTTATAATTCCATATAATAATAATTTAGAATTGTGCTAAAATCTATTATGGCTTTATTTGAAATGCTACAAAGATAATTCTAATAAAGAGACATGCTGTTCTTAAAATGGAATGCTGTGGGCAAGAATTGAACATAGTTAATGAAGTATAACTAGGTAGAGGCCTGTAAATCTGTGGATACCCACTTTTTATATCTGCGGACCATGTTTGTGAACTGGATGTGGATACAAATTTTGTATCTGCACAGGGATCTGTAAATAGCAGTTGACAATTCTTCAGAGGAAAGACTTTTCAGTAGTTGTTCCATTATAGTATAGTCTTGATTTAGGGATTGAAAAGACTGAAGTATCACAATGCTAAGCACTGCTTCTTCATTGGATTAATATATAATTTCTAAAATGAAATTCACATGAATTTTTACTGAGATGAATTGAATGACTGTTCTTTGGATGTGTTTTTAGTACGCCTCTGAATGCCAAGTGGTATAGAAAGTTTTGTTGCATTGTTAGGTTTGGATTAAGGTGGGAGATAATCCTCATTTGGGAGATTGTGTCATTTTTATAAATTCTAAATCTAAGAAATTGTAAAATGTTAATATTTAAAGCACTCAACATCTAAAAGCTAATTTTTTTCCTGATGCGCTTAAGCCTAACTTAAAACCCCCCCCTAATTTTGTATATCCGCCCCTGTGCCATGATGCCTATAAATGATCAACCAGGTAATAATATCTTGAGGGGCAGATGAGAATACCTGGCAATTCAGTGACTCTTGCTAATGGCTGCCAAGAAGACAGAGGAGCTAATTTCATCAAAACTCACTGAAAGGGAGTTAATATTATTCATAATGCAACAGCGGATTTAGTAAACTCAGAAGCTTGTAGAGTAATCCCCTTTGTAAAACCATGATACTTTTCATACAAACTCAACATTATCAAGAATCATTAAGAGAGTAGAGCAAAGCTAAAACTTGCTTTATATGATCCACACGATTGTTTTTAGTGAGTAAATGCCTATTTAAATAATAATAATAAAAGGTAGACAAGCATACTCTTGCAATTTATAATTGTAAACATGGTTCATAATTAATTACTTTCTAATGCAATAGGATCAAAGACTGTATTTAGGTTCGCCTGATTCTAGGGATTACATGTTGTGTGGATTTTTAAAGGAGGTGTGCACTGCCAGGGCCACTGTCACATCTCTTGAACTGAGAAGGATAGTCTATTAGAATTAACTGACATAGTAGTTGGTGTTTTGTATGTAGTTTGTATGTTTTTAAGGGCAGTTACCTTCCTTGAAAACTACAGCTAAAATAATTCTAAGCAATCTTCTGAGTATAGATGAATGTTTACCGTAATTGTTTAACTACTATATGGCTATGTATATTAGAGCATCACCTAGTGCCTATTCTTGTTACAGGTCAGTTGTGTTTCAATGTAACATCCTCTCTCTCTCTTTTTTTTTTAATAAATGAAAAGGATGAAATGGTGAGCTACTGAACTATTTTTAAAAATCTCATTAATAAAATAATGTTGTTCCAACACACCTCTTAGGGTTTGGAAGAGTTGTAGATGAAGAGCTGCTTGTCTTTTAATATTACTGAAGTATGTATGTCTCTGCTGGCCAGTACTATCACTAAATTCAGTTTAAACTGAAAAACCTTTCTGAAACTGTATAATTTAAGCAGCTGATAAATTTACGAGACACTAACATGCCAAACGCAGGTGCAACAGCTGGGGAGGAGGAGGAGGAGGAGAGGGAGGGAGGGAGTCCTATCAGCAAGATCTAGGATAACACCCATTTCCATTATCATGCAGTGGCGTAGCCAGGTTTTAAGTGTAGGGGGAGCAAACATAAAAAAGGCGCCCTCCCTTGGCTCCTCCTCTGGCCACGCCCCCTGGCTCCTCCTCTGGCCACGTCCCCGACTCCTCCTGTTCCCCCCCAGATTAACCCTGGGGCCGGCTCAGGACTCCTGCGGCTTCCCGGGGGTGCGGATACCCCCACCCCGTCCCCGGGAGAGTCTCTCCTGCCCAGCGTGCTCTGCAGGTGTCCCCCGCCGGGCTGTGCCACCCGGCCCCACCCGCGGGGTCCTGGCCCCCAGGCTACTGCGCCGCGCCAGGGCTCCCCGTCCAGACAGCGCGGCCTGTGCCCCTGCCCTGCGAGCCCAGCCCCAGGGAGCCCCTTGCCCGGACCCCCCCATTGCAAGGCACCGGACCCCCGCCACTCACCTTCCGTCCTGCACCACCGCCTGTCCCCGGCCTGCGCTCGGTGCGCTCCAGGCGGGGCTCGCCAGCCAGGCGGCCTTAAAGGTACAGAGGCCCTTTGACCTCCCCCCACCTGCCGCATTAGCAAGGGGCGGGGGCCAGGGAGCGCTTGGCCGCTGAGCCCTGAGCCACCGCCGCAGAAGGTGGCTGCGGCGATGTTGGGGCCACACTGAGCGTGGGGCGTGATGACCGAGGAGCCGGCTGCCTCGCTCCTCCGGCCGCGCCTGCCGCCCCCCCATGGCTCCTCCGGCTGTGCTGCTGCCAGCGCCGGCCTGGCAGGCACCGCTTCTGCGCCTGCCACCCCATGGCTCCTTCGGCTGTGCTGCTGCCAGCGCCGGCCCGGCAAGTGCCGCTTCCACGCCTGTCGGCCCCCATGGCTCCTCCAGCCGTGCTGCTGCCAGCACCGGCCCGGCAGGCACCGCTTTTTGAAAATGTGCTGAGGGGAAGCAGCTGCTTCCCCTGAAGCCCGCTAGCTACTGTCGGAGAAAAACTTAGTTCTCACTTATTTGTTTGGGTACAGCAAAGTCAGATACTTTATTCTGTTTAGCAGCTACAGCAGGGAGAGAGTGCAATAGGACATAGGGTCTCCCCTTCCTAGACTGGTCTCTCAACAGGTAAACAATTACAGCAAGCATTTATACTTTTGTTATAGACAATAATAAGCAACAGCTGCATTTTGTTTATACATAGGTCATTCAGATATTTTATTTTTCTCACTTAAGAGACTCCAGTCTACATTTCGTATTATTTACACATTATCTACACAAGGTTCATACAACTTCTCACACAGTTCTTTTCCACTCGCCTCACACAATCCTCACTTTTACAAATCTCGCGTTATTAGGGTTACAGTTAGCCTAACTCTTGCTAACAAAGACTGTCATGCATTAAGATCCCCTACAAATCCCTGTCAGTTCTTTCTCTACTTCCACACTACGCTACTGTTACCATGTACTAGGAAAGGATTCTTAGAATCCGATCTAGCGACCTTGCTGTCTGGTTAGTAGGTGTCAGATACATTTGATACTTCCTTACCTACCTTTCTACTTCTGGCTGCTGGAAAGAAAAAAAACATTCTCACTTTGCTCTCCCATATACCCCAGCCAAAATCCTAACTGCAGTGGTGCTGATGAGGGAGCTATTTGCTATTCTCACTCCGCACTTCCTCCCTGGTTGCTGCCATGGGAGGCTACATTTTTCTGATCTGCTGCTTCCATGGCCTGTTTTTTTGCATTGTCTTCCCATGTGAACAGCTTCATTGTGTCTGCTTCTGGTGGTAAGGAGAGGCAGATTGAAATTGACATGCCTGTTGTCTGTTTCATGCTTTACTGCTAGGCTTCTGAAAAGATGCTGAGAAGTGAACCCATTTTTTGTTAATTTCACTCTGCTGCTGTTTTTGAAAGCTATCAGTAGCAAGACATGCACTAGAGGTGTGTGCAGACTAAGGATCACAACACTGCATTGGACTCATTTGGAAGGTTATCTTTGCATCCATAAGGATTAGAAATGCTTTTCAAATGAAAGCTTAAATGAAGCAGAAGTTGATATTTGGGCCTGGCTCTCATATCAGGAAAAGTTTCCTATTGACTTAGGCATGTAGATTTTTCAAATTTTGATTTGAGTTTCAAGTTCACCATCTATCACATCAGCATAATGGTTATCTCAGAAGAACACTGTGAAGCTTAATACATTAAATATTGTGACATGCTCAGATATTAGATAAATAGGGGATACATAAATACCTCCATCTTTCTTTAGAATTTCCAGCAGTACTCATGTTTATACTTGTTATTTTAAATCCATTCTTACTTAACTTAGTCCTTAGGTTCAAAGATCAAAAAGACTTGAAATTCACAAAAAGGAGAAATGTGCTTAAGATGAATGAAGGCTTCAGATTCAAGAAATGCCAACGTTACTATTCTTTGTAATTGTACTGAAAAGCAATATAGCAAATTATCTTCATGTAAGCAAACAAACCTGACACTATCAGATTGTTTCCCAAGGTCAAAACTGGATAAGTAAATTGCAACATAGTGTGTGGAATCTTAGCCATTCAACTCCTGTTAGCATTAACATTTGAAAGTTGTGATGTCAGATATTGGAATTTATTATATTTCCCTAATCCTGTCTGGAGATTGTCAAGTACTGTTTTTTAAAGCATGTAGCTGCCTGGAGAATGCATGCTTCAATGTATTTCACCAGTTCATCTCCAGTAGTTTTTAAAAACTATTTTCACAATCTGTCCCTTCCTGGAGAAAAGAGATTTTTCCTTTAAAAAAACATATGCGTGCATTTGGTTCCTTCCCAATAGGGAATATGGGGGGAAAGGCAGGAAATAGAGCCCCAGATTTTTTGATTACCTCTTACCAGGTGGTGCTGAGCCAATATTATTTTCTCTTGTGAAAGTGCCTCAGACCAGGGGTCCCCGGTTAGGAACCGGGCCGCGAACCGACCCCTAGCACATCAAGTGGCGTGTCTCCGGTGGGGCCCCTGAGCCCCCCGCCCCCTCAGAGCCGCGTGGTGAGGGGGCGGGGCTGCGAGCTCTGGGCTGAGCTCAGCTGCCTCCTCTCGGCGTGGAGCTCCCAGCTCCGCCCCCTCACCACGCGGCTCTGAGCGGGACGGAGCTCAGGCCCCGCCGGAGACACGCTGCAACTGTCGGGCGAGGTGCTGAGGCTCCGGGTGAGGAGGGAGCCGGGGGTAAGAGGCTGGGGCCAGGGGGGTTGGCTAAGGGGCAGGGAGTCCTGGGGACAGTCAGGGCACAGAGAGGGGGCGGAGGTTGGGGGGCGGTCAGGGGGCAGGGAATGGGGGGGTTGGATTGTGGGTGTTCCGGGGGGGTCTGTCAGGACTCAGCGAGGTTGGGGCAGTCAGGGGACAGGGAGCAGGGGTGGGGTCTCTGGGGGATGTGAGGGGACAAGGAGCAGGATGGGTCGGGAGTTCTGAGGGGGGTGGGCAGTCGGGGGGGCAGGAAGTGGGTGGGGGTCAGAGAGGGGGCAGGGCTCCCACTAATTCTGCATTATGGTCAGTTGTATAATTATTTCATTATATATTACAATAATAATAGAAATAAAAGTACAAAAATAAATGTAATGCGCTTGAATCGTCCCAAAACCATCCCACAGGTCCGCGGAAATTTTTTTTTCTACGAAACCGGTCCCTGGTGCCAAAAAGGTTGGGGACCGCTGCCTCAGACCTCTTATCTGTTGTGCCAATTCATGCTGGTGTAAATCCATTGGTTTGTTATCAGTTATTTCACTGTTAGGTGTTCTGCACTTCACCAGGTCACTGTTAATAGTGATGTTTAGTTAACCTGAAAGCCTATTCCTAGCCCTAATTTCTGGGTTTTTTTTTTTACAGTAACATAGAAGATAGAGGTCTAATAAACTATTTGGGGGTCTTGACTGCTATTCACTGAATACACAGTAAATGAGTTGCTTCCGATATGACTGCTAAAGCCCTTGTCAGGTTTTTTTTTAAATAAAGAAAATGGGTTACAAGTTGAGATGAGTGAAAATCAAGCCAAAGAGCAGCTCACTGATAAAAAGGTTGTACTTTCATTCTTGGTAGGCCCACAGATTAGATTAGAGTTCAACAGTGGGTCTTTTATTGCATAATCATGTTTGTAATTAAGACAGTGGAATGTAGTAATGGTTTTTACCGAGCTAAATTCGGTTTCACTGAATTGATTTGAACTGATTTTGATGTAAATTGTGTTCACGTTATCTCCCATAACCATGTCAGATCTTGTTTTTGGAATTTGATTCAGGACTGCGTGCTATCATTTTCATAAACATTAAATAATTCTGTTGTGTTTTGTTGGAGGAGGGGAGAAATTGATACAAACACATCATTGAGCAATCTTGTATCTTATTAAAATTAAAATTTATTTTCTTTAGGTAATCTGGTTTAAGAATTATGACACTTCAAATTCTTTTACCTTCATGTTTATTAGTAAAGACAGCTCTTTCTACATATATTGCAAATGCAAATTAATTAGCCTAGTGACATATTTGAGACCAGAATCCATTAATGGGCTTCAGTATGCTGTGCCTTAGGTCGTTCAGTCTTAAATGTTTGAGACTCTAGCATTCTACAGAGGAATCCATTACCAGTACCTCTTAACTTTCTCCAAATGCAGCCCTCCTCAGTTTTATGGAATTAAACTTCACTTTTTAAGGTGACAGAGTCAAAAGTTGCAGTTAATTACAGTGGGTTTTGGCAAGTGTCCATTTGTTGTGGGTTTTGTAAATTTAGTGTGTGGGATGGAGAGGGGTCATTTCTGTTTTTGATTGAAACTGAATTTTCAAGCTCTCCTCTTGGATGGCTTGGGGTTGGGATGTGGGAATTTCCCCTTTTCCTTTATTACCTATTTTTTTAAACAGGAATATTTTGCTTCTAACAACTATTTTAACTTTTAGACTTCAATCATGTGCTCTGCCAGCTAAATATAAAATCTTTTAAAAAATATTTGCTGCTTTAGAGGTAAAAAGATCCTACCTTACCTAGCCAAGTACCCGGCTGTAAGTGCTTGACATTTAAAAGTTAGTGTCATGCTGGTCTGTGAATTTGTTGCCATGAAAATTTGGCTATATAATTAAAATGTACAGTTTCTAATGGATTCTTTGAGAGTTTCTAATGGAGGCAGTTTTAGAATAATTTTGTTTCCAGAATCATGGTTTCTACTATATATGTTGGTTCTTCTTTCACAGCTAAGTTCAGATCACATCCTTTTCCCAGAGTTAAACTACCAGCCTATTTAAAGGAACAGAGAGATTGTAATTCAAATGTAGGGTAATAAATACTACCACTGTCCCCTGGGGAAATTTTGAATTTAAGACCCGTAATTCTTCTGTTAAAGTGAAGGATTTACTATTTTCTCAATTTATATTTTCTGTTTACTACTGAAGGATACAGGGATATCCTTTTAGGCTTCATCCTTTTGGTGAAAAAAAACCCACCAGCTGTGGAAATGAGGTGAAGTTGTACCTCTGATTTGTCAGTCAGAGCTGGTGTATTTAATTATCCTGCAGAAGATTATGAAGAAGAAAAAATGGAAGGATTTACAGCAAGAGTCTATGGCTAGAAGTCGTAACTAATAAAGGGGATAAGTTTTGGTTTAAACTATTTTGTCTTCATTTGATTTGTTATATGCTGATTATCTGTATTGGGAACGTACAGCCTAGAACTTGACACTGGTAGTTCTTGTTTCTGCTTTAGCCTGGTAAACATAACCACTCCCTCCCTACCCATCCATAAATTAAATAAAATAACAAATAAATATATCTATATTTATCTTGGGATTTACCTTGCACTTATGTAACCTGATTTTGTATTACAGAATGGACCTTGGCTGCCGTCCTTACCATAACATAGATAGAATGTCATGGCATACCAAGTATAATATACAAAGATGTACTAGATATGCACATTTTTCTGATATACCTGGTTTAGTTCAGTGTTGACCAGTTACGCATTCCTCCTGGCTCTTAGTTTATACAGAATAGACAAATCTCATTTTTCTTTTCTGTGTGTGTTTCTCCAATTTCTTATCCACTTCCAGAAGTGGGATAAGTGGCAACTTGCCTGAAGGATTTGTAAGATTCCTTCATTTAACTGCTGTGGTGCCTGAACTGAGGAATAGCAAGAATTGGCCTGCTGTTTTAGGGCCTGTCTATACGAGTAAATTGAACTGGTATAACCTGAACCAGCTTTTAAACCAATATAATTAATTCAGTGCAAAAGGCTGCACAGCCACTTCTGTTTTGGTTTAGCTTAAATTTATTCCTAATCAATGTAACCTAAACTGAAATAAACCACTTTTAAAGCCAAATAAGCTTGTCCACACAGCTTTTTGCACTAGTTTAAATTCACACCTTAAGTTATGCTGATGAAATTTTTTTTCTAGACAGACTCGTGGCAGTCATTTAGTGCTGTGGATCAGTAAGACAAAATGCAGCACTTTTAGTGTCCTCATATCACAGCTTATTAGAGGTTTTAAAGTTGTTTTTATTTCTAGGAAGTCATTTGAGCTTCTTCCATCTTTGAAGTGATGGCATTACTCTTTGTAATGCCCAACCATTTTAAAATTTGAGGGAAAATAATTCATCTGAATTTCCTAGAACTTCGGTGAAAGTCTCAATTTGCCAGTTATTCATGCAGATAGATGTTTACCTTGCTTTTATAGTTTATAAACAAAACCTTTTTTCTTGAAAAATCAATTGCATTGTGAGTGAGGTGCTTCCACAAACTGAGACCTCAAAGGGCAAAATGTTCTGCAGGCTGACACTGCCCTTGTCTGAGTAAACTCATTTCATATATTGGTCTATGCAGTACTTTGCAGTAGTGTTATTGAGTGAATAAAAAGCTAGTAGATAAATACATAGGTGAGAGTATGAGAAAAGGATGGTTTACAACTAATTTAAATACTTTCAAGAGCAGTTCTGATTTCACTGTTGTACTTGAACAAGGGGGTGGGTATGTTGCCACTAAAACACAATTCAGGATGGTTTATGCTGCCATCATGAGGAGATCTATTAAATATGATTAACTTCCTCTATACAAAGGTGTTTATTCTATCACTTAAAAATAATTCAGTATCATATAGGTGAAAAGGCAGATGCTACCATATTTAAAATTTCTTAAACAAATTTGTGGCGTTAATAGCATACTGTGAATTAAGTTCACTGTAAGAAGAGATGATTTTAGAATCTTCCAAGCCCGAGCACTTGGAAAATGTAAGGTGAAGTGTAAGACAGAATATTTGTGTTCATGGCTCTGTGCTGCTGATGCACAGCCCAGCTTGCAATAAGCTTTTTTGTGGGGTTTCTAAGAAAAGATGCATAAGAATACCTTTGCATTTTTCCAATAAGCAAACAAACTGTGGCACTCAAGTCAGAGAACAAAAATTCTTCCAAAATAACCAACCCACTTAGAGTTTGGATGCAGCACTTGTTTGTATTTTAAAGTATTCTACTTAATGTTTGGGAACTTCAGTAATGGCTGGCAATGGGCAATTAAAAATGGGGAACATTATAACTAAATTATAGTAATGATTTTGGCATATTTCATCAGAGTATACTAAAATTTTGGGACAAAAATTTGAAAACCACGCTAAATATGGGGGTACACAGCAATGGTCTCTGATGTTTGACTAGCATTCTGTTTATACAGTCTCAGTGCACAATAATAACCCCGTTTGAGTATTTCACAGGTTAATTATTTGTTATGTAATGTGTTATACTTTTTCGTTCCTTTGAGTGTCCTTTTCCCCTTTGTATTGTAGGTCAGGAATACCAGATAACTGTTTTCTCTACCTTCTTCCCTTCTCTACACTGTTCACATACATCTGTTTTCCCTCTTTAAATTAAATAACCCTAGAATGTTTTTCAGTAAGAACCCAAAGTCTGTTTATATGGAACCCCACTCTCTCTTAACAAAATAAAACAAACATACAAAAACCCCCAAGGCCCTAGCCAGCCAACCAGACTAATTTCTACATTGTTGGTTGCTGTTTTGGAATCTCTTTTGTTTCTACATCCTTTTTTAGATGAGATGACCAAAACTGAAAATGAATAATTGAAGTTCTTCTTCGAGTGATTGCTCATATCCATTCCATGTAGGTGTGTGCGCGCCGCGTGCACGTTTGTCGGAACTAGCAACTCAGTGGGTCGGCTGGGCGCCCCCTGGAGTGGCGCCACCATGGCGCCGGATATATACACCAGCCGACCCACCCACTCCTCAGTTCCTTCTTACCGCCCGTGTCGGTCGTTGGAACAGTGGAGCGCTGCTTAGCTGACCTCCACTTCCCTAGCTACTCGTAGTTTCTCTCGTTAAGTATCGTATATAGTTCAGATTTTTATAGTTGTAGTTAACTTTATTTGTTTGTAGTATAGTATAGTGTATTTATTTCACAGGGGTTCGGGGTTTATCCCCTTCCCCTCACCCGGTGCCGGGTCCGATGCCCGGTCCACAGGGTTTTATAATGCTCAGCCGGCCTCAAGCCGATGCCGACAAGAGATCCTCTCCTAAGTGCCTCGAGGAATCTCACCTCACAGATAAGTGCCGCATTTGTGAGGCCTTTAATCCAAGAACAAAGGGGAGCGGGACTTTCGTCTCAAGCAGCTCCTGACGGAGGCAGCTCTTGCTCCTCCGCTCTCGGCACCGAGCGCTGGTTAGTCTTCAAGGAGCGCCCCCTCGGCACCGGATCGCCGGTACCGCCAAGGCCTCTCGGCACCTGCCGTCGATAGCTCCGATGTCCACCCGGCATGGATCCCTCTCCTGGAGGATGAAGAGGCACAAGATTCTGGCTGCGTCCGAGCCGCCTGCTCCGCAGCCCGAGCGCTATGCTAAGTCGGATCGCCCGGCACCGATGTCTGCTGCGGCGCCGACAATATCCGCACCGCTAACTCTGGCCATGCAAGAGCCGTCGAGTCCGGTGCTGGAAAGCTCCCCGGTACGAACCGTGGTCGAGCCTGTTATTAAGCTGCATCGGAGCCGCCTGCTCCACAGCCGAGCGCTCTACTAAGTCGCACTGCCCGGCACCTATACCTGCTGCGGCACCGACAGTATCGGCACCGTTCACTCTGGCCATGCAAGAGCCGTCGAGTCTGGTACCAACACGCTCCCCGGTACGAGCCACGGTTGAGCTCGCTCTTCAGCTGCGTCAGAGCTGCCTGCTCCGCAGCCGAGCGCTATACTAAGTCAGTCTGCCCGGTTCTGATACCTGCCGTGGCACCGACAATATCGGCACCGTCGACTCCGGCTACGCAAGAGCCGTTGAGTCCAGCGCCTGAACGCTCCCCGGTGCGAGCCGTGGTTGAGCTCACTATTCCCTCCACGCCGGAAACATTTCCACAGCGAGGGAGTTGATGGCAGTGACAGAGCCTGCGCTGCTTCAACCCCGGCACCGCCGGTGCGGGTTATATTGTGTATCGGCGAGCCTGTCTTGCTCAGGCCACCCTGCATCGGCACCACAGAGCGGCACCGTTCACGATCGCGGTCCCGCAGATGTTCTCGGTCCTGTCGCCAAGCAAGGTGCCGGCACCGCTCATAGTCCTGGCACCGTTCCCCATATCGGTACCGGTCGTACCCGCGGCACCGATCAGCGTCCCGTTCCCCGACCTGGTACACTCGGTGCCGATCCAGCTCCCGGCACCACTCCAGGCACTGGACTCCCGTAGCCACTCCCGGCGTCGAGCCTCGAGATCTCGGTCAGCCTCCCGGCACCGCTCCGGTCGCAGGTCCCATTCTCGCTCCCGGTACTAGTAGGCCTCACGGTACCGATCCCCGGTGCCGCGTCGAGCGCCATGAGCTGGAGAGGGAGACTCTGCCCAGAGCTTTAACTTCTCCATGGCCATCCATTCGGATGTGCACACCAGTGTCTTCCGGGTGCCCAGGCCAGGACCCTGACCCCCATCAGTGGCTGCCCTGTACCTCTTGGGCGTGCCATCAGGCCAAAGGCCTACCTGTGATCCCATCGCGCTCTGTTCCGTCGGAGCACTGGGTACCAGGGGCGACAGTTAGCCGTCCCCCTCCGACCGGTACGGAGGAAGTCCGGTTCTGCCACCGGATTCCCACATCCCACCGGATCAGGAGGTCGTCCAGGAGCGTGAGCCCACACAGGACCCACTTGTCCCCGGCCTTTCTTCTCCCTCCTCCCCAGATGAGGCGGTGGCAGAAGCGTACTCCTTGGGCCCTCCCCTAATTGGCCTGGGGGCCCATCAGGACCTCCCGAGACGGGTGGCATTCACTATGAATCTCCAAGTGGCCACTATTCCGCCCGTGGGCACGGGAGTCGAATGCATGTGCATGGTATCCTCCAGGGGCCACGGGCACCTATATGTACGTCTTTCCCCCTGCTCCCTTGTCATCTAGTCCGTCAATGAGACGCAACGCCATGGCCTACAGGGACCAGCCCCTATGTCCAAGGGGGCTAGGCGAATGGACTTCTTGGGCCATAAGATGTACTCGGCAGGCGCCCTGCAACTTCGCATAGCAATCCAGCACGCCCTGCTTAGCTGTTACTATGGGCAGCGGTGGGAGAATTTACGGAGTCGGTTTCTCAGATCTCCCATCAACAGTTTGATGCCCTCCTGGAAAAAGGGCCGAAAGTGGCTAGAGCTTCCCTCCAGACCTTGTTGGATGTAGCGGACTCCACAGCCACGACTCTGGCCTCGGGTGTTGCCACGAGGCGCATTTCATGGCTCCAGTTATCGAGCCTTCCCTCGCAGCTCCTGCACACTATACAGGACTTGTCCTTCAATGACAAAGGCCTGTTCTCAAAACTGACCCTAGGCTGCAAGGCCCAAAGGACAGTGAGGTCACTATGCACTCCCTCTCGGCATGTACATGCCGATGTCTCATTGCTGACCTTTCCGCCAGCCTCACCGCCCTTACCCTGCGCCTGGTCAACGACAGGGCTTTGCCAGCAGGCAACGCTGAGGCAGCCGTAGGTGTTAGTCGGGACCCTAAAGGGCCAAAATCAGGGTCCTCCCAACCACCAATCGAGCAAACCTATCCATCCTCGTCCCTCTTAAGGACCCCTCTCACGAGCAATTCCTCTTGCAAGAGGTGCGGACGCTCCTCACCATCGGAGCTATAGAGGAGGTTCAAAGGACAAAAGGGACAAAAGGTTCTAGCCCCACTAGTTCCTGATCCCCAAGGTGAAGGGAGGTCTCAGGCCTATCCTAGACCTGTGGGAGCTCAACAAGTTATGATATACCTGGAGTTCCGCATGGTATCCATGGGGACCGTCATCCCATCCTTGGATCCCGGAGAATGGTATGCCGCCCTCGATATAAGGGGTGCGTATTTTCACGTCGCCATTTATCCTCCGCACAGAAGGTACCTCCGGTTTGTGGCCAACCGTCATTTCCAGTTTACGGTCCTCCCGGTCGGCCTCTATACAGCCCCTGTGTATTCACGGTGTCTGGCTGTAGTCGTCGCCCTCTCCGCCACCGTCGGATACACGTTCTCTGTATCTGGACGATTGGCTCATTCCAGGGGCCACCGGGGCCCAAGTTGCCACTCGTGTGGGCGTCGACGAGGTCCTATTCCTGCGTTTAGGCCTGATGTTCCATATAGCGAAATCCACCCTGATTCCCACTCAGGGAATAGACTTAACTGAGGCCACCCTGGACTTCAGTATCGCACAGACTGCTTACCTACGCCTTGATTTCACGCGATGGTAACCATTGTACAAGGTCTACGGACCTTCCCGGCAACTTTGGCTTGAACTTGCCTAGGATTTCTGGGCCACATGGCTGCCTGTACGTGCGTAACCGAACATGCCAGGCTTCGCCTCCGTACACTTTAATCGTGACTCACCTCAGTGTACCACCCGGCCGGAGACAGCATGGTCATGGTCGCCTCAATCCCCCCGAGCGTCCTAGGCTCCCTCGACTGGGGGTCGATGCCCTCCCTGACGTGTGCAGGGGTGCTATTCAATCCACCTCACCCTCACCCTCGGTGTCCCTCATGAAGGACGCCCCCATCTCTTGGCTGGGGTGCTCACTTGGGTCAGTTTCCCACTCCAGACCTTTGGTTGGCTCAATAGCTGCCCTTGCACATCAATGTCCGGGAGTTGAGAGCAGTCTGCCTTGTGTACCAGGAGCTTCAGCAGCACCTACAAGGCTGTTGTGTCTCGGTGTTCACAGACAACACAACGGACACCCGTTGCATAAACAAGCACGGAGGAGCATGGTCGTCCTCTCTTTGCAGGGAGCTATCCAGCTCCGGGACTCCTGCACAGCTCAATCGACGGACCTGGTAGCGTCCTTTCTCCTATGGGTCCGGAACACTCTGGTGGATTGCCTCAGCAGTTCCTTCCTGTCTCTCAAGTGGTTGATTCCTCCGGATGTTATCCATTACATTTCCGGAACTTCGCTCTCGCGGGAACAGAACGAGAGAGAAGTTCTGCTCATGCCAAGGCCTCTCCCCGGGCTCGATCTTGGCTGTTTTTCTGATGCCGTGGACGAGCCGTCTGCCGTCCGCTTTCCCACCGCTCCCGCTGGTTCGCAAGGTCCTAACACTCCGCAGGGACAGAGCACATCTGATCATGATCGCTCCAGCGTGGTCCAGGCAGCACTGGTACACCATGTTGCTAGACCTATCGGTAGTCAACCGATTCTCCTGCCTCTTTGCCCAGACCTCATAACGCTGGATCACGGCAAGCTTTACCACCTAGACCTGCAATCCCTGCACATCTCCGCATGCCTGCTGCGGGCCTAAACCGATCCGAGTTACGTTGTTCTGCCTCGGTTCTACAGGATTCTCCTGGGTGGTAGGAAGCCTTCCACTCGGTTAACGTATCCGCCCAACTGGCAGTCTTTCTCTTGCTGCTATGAAACACAATGTTTCCCCCACAGAGGTTCTAATCCATTTCCTCTTGGATTGCCTATGATCTTCAAACAGCAGTGCCTGGCGCAGTTCATCATTAAGGGTGCACTTGGCAGCCGTCTCTACCTTCCTCCCAAGGGAGAGTGGCCGCTTCATATTCTCACACGCTGTGGTTTCTAGGTTCCTCAAGGGCTTGGGGCATTTATGCCCTCAGGTTCGCCGCTCCCACCAACTCCTGGGTCTTCAACCTGGTTATAAGCAGACTTATGCCTGCTCCATTCGAACCACTGACAACATGCTCGCTGAGATACCTGTCCTGAGGGACAGTTTTTTTCTTGTAGCCTTTGCATCGGCTGGACAAGTCTCCGAGCTTCGGGCTCTCACAGTGGACCCACGGTACACTATGTTGCGTAAGGACAAGGGGCGGTTGTGACTACGTCCAGCCTTCCTCCCTAAGGTGCTGTTGACCTTTCATATCATCCAGGATATCTTCCTTCCGGTCTTCTTTCCGAAGCCCCATTCATCGCGAAGGGAGCACATTTGCCCTCCCTAGACGTCCGTAGGGTGCTCGCTTTTTATGTCAAGCGGACAAGCCTTTTTTGTATGCCCCCAACTCTTCGTTGTATTGACAGACCGGATGAAGGGCCTACCTGTCTCCTCCCAGAGCTTTCCATCTTAGGTGACGTCATGCATTTGCACCTCCTGTGACTTGGCCCATGTTCCGTCGAGCCACCTTACTGCTCGTTTCACCAGGGCTCAGGCTTCTTCTGCTGCCTTTCCTACTCACATACCCTTCCAGGGGCTATGTCATGCTACTACCTGGTCCTCTATCCGGTCCTTTGCCTCTTTGGACTAACTGTCCAGAGATGATGCAGCCTTTGGCTTAGCAGTTTGCATTCTGCAACATCTCACTTCGACCCCACCGCCTACGTAAGGCTTGGGAATCACCTACATGGAATGGATATGAGCAATCACTCGAAGAAGAAAAGACGGTTACTCACCGTTGTAACTGTTGTTCTTCGAGATGTGTTGCTCATATCCATTCCAAACCCACCCTCCTTCCCCACTGTCGGAGTAGCCGGCAAGAAGGAACTGAGGAGTGGGTGGGTCGGCTGGTGTATATATCCGGCGCCATGGTGGCGCCACTCCAGGGGGCGCCCAGCCGACCCACTGAGTTGCTAGGGTAAAAGTCTTCCGACGAACGTGCACGCGGCGCGCACACACCTACATGGAATGGATATGAGCAACACATCTCGAAGAACAACAGTTACAACTGTGAGTAACCGTCTTTTTGAACAAATCAACGTATGTAACACATTTGTGGCCAGTTTCTTTTAAAAAACACAGCCAATGCAATTCTCATGTTTTTAACATTTAATTTTCATTCACTTTCAAACTCGCAAAGGGCTGCTATTAAAAGTTACATCAGTTTCTTTGCTGATTATATCTTTTTTTATTATATTGGAGAACAGATTATCCTGCTCCTTCTCCTTTGTGTTTGGCTGCTGACACTGATTTTTAGAGAAAATCATGTAATATATTAGTAAGCTTTTTAATTGTGAAAGTTTTGTTTAAATCTCAGTTTCAAGGATGATGTAAATCTGACCTCTCAGATTTACATCATAAATGATAAGAAAACCTATTTGAGAGAGATACAGGGAACCCAAATGGTAGATATACCCAGAGCTACTTTTGGGTGATATGCCAGTGATTTGGCCACATGTAATTAGTATGCTTTTGTTAGCTACTGCATGTTTGTGCTAGACATACTTTTTAAAATAACCAAACTTGTTTTATTTAATTTGTCTAACTATACATACTTTTGTATCCCATATCATCAGTTGCTGCAGAAGATGGTATTGCTGTCTGAGATTAGAGTTGATCCTAATCTAGTCTACTCATCTGTAAGAATGGGGAATTAATTGCTTTGCACTGATTGGCTTGTACTTTTTTTTTTTTAACTGACATGTAATTTCTTTAGGGTATATCCATCGTCAGAAACTGAGAATGATGGATCAAGTGATTTTTTTTTTCTTCATTATTTGGTAGATGTTTCAACATGAAAGAAATTTAACCATTAGACTTTGACAATACCAAAAGCATGACTTAGATTTTGTGTTTTGGTGATGGCTTTTAGGGGAGGGGAAGTTGCTTTCCACTCTGCAAGCCCTACTCGATTGGAGAATCAAGTAATGAGTTGCTGAAGTTATACGGATTCAGGCTATGTATATTCCAAGCACTTGCTTCCCTTAATGATGGCATTGAGTCTAAACAATTATAAATGTTTGGTTTTGTTGGCTTTTGGCATGTTTACTGAAGTTGATGCTTCCATATTATTTTTGTTACAAAGTTTAACATTACCTTTTTTACTGAAAGCATGCTCCACACCTCGTCCCTCTCAGATTTTGGAAGGCGCTTCAGATTCTTCAATCTTGGGTTGAGTACAGTAGCTATCTTTAGAAATCTCACATTGGTACCTTTTTTGCATTTTGTTAAATCTGCAGTGAAAGTGTTCTTAAAAAGAACATGTGCTGGGTCATCATCCAAGACTGCTGTAACATGAAATATATGGCAGAATGCAGGTAAAACAGAGCAGGAAACATAACTATTCTCCCCGAAGGACTTTAATCAGAATTTAATTAATGTATTATTTTTTTAACGAGCATCATCAGCATGGAAGCATGTTTTCTGGAATGGTGGCCGAAGCATGAAGGGCCTTATGAACGTTTAGCATATCTGGCATGTAAATATCTTGCAATGCTGGCTACAAAAGTACCATGTGAACTGTTCCCACTTTCAGGTGCCATTGTAAACAAGAAACCAGTAGCATTATCTCCGGTAAATGTAAACAAATTTGTTGGTCTTAGCGACTGGCTGAACAAAAAGTAGGACTGAGTGGACTTGTAGGCGCTAAAGTTTTACGTTGTTTTGTTTTTTAGTGCAGTTATGTAACAAAAAAATACATTTGTAAGTTTCACTTTTATGATAAAGAGATTGCATTACGGTAAATTTATGAGGTGAATTTAAAAATACTATTTATTTTGTTTATCATATTTACAGTGCAAATATTTGTAATAAAAATAATATAAAGTGAGCACAGTACACTTTGTATTCTGTGTTGTAATTGAAATCAATATATTTGAAAATGTGGAAAAACATCTAAAAATATTTAACAAATTTCTACAGGTATTCTGTTGTTCAACAGTGTGATTAAAACTGCGATTAATTTTTTTAATCGTGATTTATTTTTTTGAGTTAATCGCATGGGTTAACTGCAGTTAATTGACAGTCCTATTTTTTATTAGAAAAAAGAGAGGACTTCTCAGCTGAGTGATTGTTTTGGTAAGTTTAATGCTAGAGTAAATTTTTACTTATGTGTTAGAATCCCCTAAAGACAATAGTTTATAATGGAAACTTCAACTCATTCTAACTATCACAGTGGGAACAATTGCTATAAAACCAAATTAAATTACCACTTGTACTTTTCTCAATATTCTGAGGTTATAGAGAATGTTAACTAATATTCAGTCTATTGTATAATCTTCAAAATAACAGGCTTTAATGTTCTTGGAAATGAGAAAATGCATTCAGTTATTGGAATTTCAGTATATGTGAGAAGACAGTGCTTTGGTCTTTATTCATGTTATATTGCTGAAGCTGAAAATATTAGTCTATTCTCAGTTTTAGCACTTATGTTCTACATTTGCAGTATAAGCCTAAGACTTGAATTTTTTCCATTTTAGAGCATCACCTAGTTTTGTGGGTTGCATATTGTGCACTGAAATGCTATGGTTATAATTCCCTACATTCTTTCTTGTGAAATATTATACGTCAATGCATTGGTTTCTGTTTGAATTTCTGATAAAGTTAGTATAATCAAACCAACTGTTTCCTTTTCAAATAGGCCTTGATTGTCTGGTAATTTTCTTTGAAGTGTAATACAAGAGCTGTGTAGATTTTGCATTATCTAAGTCTGAGCTTGGTTTATGAATCTCTGGCACAGCTTTTCTCTTGAGGAAAAAAATAAGGATCCCAAGGACTCTTCTAATGAGGGATCCAGCATTTTGTGTAATTATAATTTTCAGGCAGTATTGTAGGCTGCTTCTCAACCCTTTCCTCTTTGAAAGCATGATTAAAAATACAATAAAAAATAAGGGTAGTTACTTTGATAATGAGAAAATCCAGAATTATGGTAGTAAGGATTTTTAAAGATAGAGAAATAAACGAAACACAGGAGTTTGAGAAGGGATATAAACTTTTTCACCACGACATACACCAACCCCTAACTAAGGAAGTTGAGAAGAAATTTTCCCGGTAGACCTGTTAAATATTTTCCCACTTCATGGTTTCTTATACTTCCTTCTGCAATATCTGGTACTGGCTACTGTTGCAGAGAGCCTGCTGGACTAGATAGACCTTTGGGCTGATCAAGTAGGCCAAATCCTAAGTTTCTAAAATACTAGATGTCTGGGATGGAAGCATAGGGTTGAGAGTAGCAGAGAAATTAAAGAGATTGACAGAATGGAGATCACAAAATTGATGGGTTGGCAGAGAGGAAGAGAATGAGAGATGAATAGTGGCAATAATGGGGAGGGATAGCTCAGTGGTTTGAGCATTGGCCTGCTAAACCCAGGAGTTCAATCCCTGAGGGGGCCATTTAGGGATCTGGGGCAAAAATCTGTCTGGGGATTGGTCCTGCTTTGAGCAGGGGGTTGGACTAGATGACCTGCAGACAGGGGCGGCTCTAGCTATTTCACCGCCCTAAACACGGCATCACGGCGTGGGGGGCGCTCTGCCGGTCACCGGTCCCGCGGCTCCGGTGGACCTCCCGCAGGCGTGCCTGCGGATGCTCCACCAGAGCCACGGGACCAGCAGACCCTCCGCAGGGACGCCTGCGGGAGGTCCACCGGAGCCGCCTGCTGCCCTCCCGGCGACCGGCAGAGCGCCCCCCGCGGCATGCCGCCCCAAGCACGTGCTTGGCGTGCTGGGGTCTGGAGCTGCCCCTGCCTGCAGATGTCCCTTCCAACCCTGATATTTTATGATTCTATGAATAAAGGGAATTCGGAGAGCCTGGAAAGAAAAGTGGCCGGTACAGTGTTCAACATAGTATGTGGAGGAGGCAGTCTACATCAAATAAGGATATTAATGAAAAGAAGCAATACCTAGCAGAATCACTTGGGTGGTTGTGGGGAAGTTTCTTGGATGTCTAGTAATATACTATTTCTATGTCTCCATCTTTATCCAATGCCAGCTACAGAGACTAATAAGTGTGAAGTTGTATCTTCTCTAGCTTCAAGAGCTTCATCACTTCTTCCCTCTCCAGAGCGTCCCAAACATTACCTGTGTGAAATGGACAGGATTCTTGGTAGTTTTACCACAGCCCACAATGTGTTTGTAGTTTTGGGAGAGTTTATGACCTTATGGCCATTTTTGTTATACTTTTTATAATATTAGTATATACATCCAGAGCACTGGGTTCATTAAATACAAATGTAAATAAAATACTTCATGTTGTCAGGGTTTAGAAACAGTGCATAACATTTCCTATGACTTTCAGTATTTCATTTTATGTAGAAGAATATTGGTCAGAAATGCACATCTGAAGTGGTACAACTTCGTTCTGACCTACCTGTAAAGCTTGTTTTTATCTGTCCAGTTGTTTCCTAATCTGAATATGTCCTTAGGAAAAATAACTTGACATGTTTTTTGATGGACCATCATACCATTATGATGTCAAAGCAGAAAATAAGTTATGATATGATTCCAACTCAAAATACAAAATGCTAGAGGAATGTGGTGCCCGCAGTCGATGAGGTTTTACCTTGTGAGCTCCTGCAAGTAGATGTAATGTCATTTAAAAAATATTTGTTGTACAGTGTGGCCCATTGCTTCTAATTACAGTAAGAACATTCTATATGCTGGTAGGTTTTGATAATAACGCTTAGTATTTATACAGGGTGTCCTAGGGTCTCACCCCCACTTTGAGCTTGTGGGTTCAAAGATGGGGACCCGCATATATTCTCCCCCCACCCTAACCCTTAGGGTAGGTTTCCTTCTCGCTGCCACCACTCGATTGATTCGGTGAATCGAGACACCCCTCTGTTCCCCCCTCCTCCTTCCAGAGACTTTCCTGGGGAAGCACAGATCAAATCACAGAGGGAGAAAGATTTCTTTCACTTCCCTCTCCCTTCCCTGCTTTCTCTGCTTGGAGACAACCCTTGTCTCTACAGAGTGACGCCTAGCTTCCTTCCCCTGAATCCACAGGTAAGGAACTTAACCAAGTCCTGAACCTAAAAGAGTTTATTAAAACCATGTCATAGGTCTCACCCCCACTTGGAGCTGTTGGGTTCCAATGTGGGGACCTGACTTGGTTTCCCTCTAAACTAAAATCCTAGTTTAGATCTAGTAAGCTGCCACCACTCAATCAGGAAATGTGGATTGAGACACAGTCCTTCCCCAAAATCCTAGGGGATTCCAAGAGCCCCAAATCCATGGAGTTCTTACACCCAGGAGAAACAAACCATTCCCCCTGCTTCCTCCCCCCTCCCTTTTCCTAGGAGAGATACCGGGATCTAACTACAGAGGGATACCTCCCCCTTTCTCAGTAAAAGCAATATCAGCAAACAGGAATAAAGCATTTCCTTTAGCAAACACACAATTGCAAATATAGAAATCAAATCATAAGACTAATTCGCCTTTCTAATTAATACTCACTATTAATTAGTAGAAACTACTCCAGGAGAACTTGGAGACATGACTGTCCTCTCTTAGATCCAAAAAGAGTTCTCTGAGCAAAACAGGGAACACAGACAATGGCTTCCCTCCACAGAGATTTGAAAAAATCTTGTCTCTGATTGGTCCTCTGGTCAGGTGGTCATCAGGTACTGCATGTTAACCCTTTACAGGTAAAAGAGACCTTAACCCTTAACTATCTGTTTATGACACAGGGCTTTATATTTTCAAAGCACATTACTAACCTAAATCCTTACAACTCCCCCATCAGGTAAGTTAGGAATTACAGAATCATTTATATGCATGTGTGTGTGTGTGTATATAGATACTTTATAAGTATGAGAAATTATTTTTTTCGTGTTCTCACTGAGCAGAAAAAGCAAGAAAAATGTTTGCCAGGATTTCCAGGTCAACTAGTGCAAGATGGCTTTTTTTTTTAGTCATCGTCTATTGCGTTTACTTTCATTAAGTTGAATATACTTTACGTAAAATTAAAATACCTGACTTAAAAAAATTAAAACATTCTTTGACTCTTGAGAAATTATCAGGAAACTTTTAGAAACTTAACAGCTTGGCACTACATTTTTTTTTCATACAAGCAGACATCTCATTGCCTGTGTGAGGAGCTGGATGCATTTGAAACATGATTTGAAATAAGATATGTCAAGTTTATATGAAATTGTTTACTATTTTATATACACTAAGTTAATGCCACTAATTTAAAAAAGATTTGGAAATTAAGTTTCTAAATAGATTTAGTTTCAGTGGTGCCACCCTCTTGGGTGGACACTCTTAAACCAATGTAATGGCGTATATCAGTTTAACTTATTTTAGTAACAAGCTCAGTCTATGCAGCCACCTCTTAAACTGATTTAGGGTTTCACCAATTTAAATCAATTTAGAAACTAATTTAGTTAAATTGGTGCAATTTTTGTATGTAGAAAAGATTCAAGGGGGGAAAACAGTAGTGTGAAATGTGGATGCTTTTTTCCAGTGAGAGTGGGATGAGGCATTAGAAATTCAGAGAAATCAGCAGTTCTGTCTTAACCTGGAAGTAGACTTGAATCCTTATCCCAAAACTGAATTTTTTTGAGCAGTTTTAAAAAAAAAAGGGGGGGGGGACAGGGCGGAGAGAGAGAGAAATTGAGCTTTGTCCTTTTAATGACTGTGCTTCGCTGCCAAATACTTATTAGTGTGTGCTTGTGGTTTGCTGACAGTGTGAGTGGTCAATGACTGGCTCAAGCTGATGGTTGCAGTAGTTGCTTCTAAACAGCTGATTCTGTTACAAGTAAACAATTATAGGTATGTATTTTGTCACCACATCATTATTTGTCTTGTCTTTGGACAGCTGGAAGTTGTTGGCTGAGACACACTATCAAATTTGGTGTATTCTGTATTTTAGTAGATTTCTGAGAAACCTGCTATTCAAAACTACAAGAAAAATGGTATACTGCCCTTTAATACTCTGTCAATTATTTTAGTTGAGTTACTCGGACTCTTACTTATACCTTTTAAAAGTAAGCTGTTTATTTAATATTATGTTTTTATAAATCTGTTTTGTTATGAGAATATCTGTTCTGAACATTTATGTTTTCTTATCTTGAGCAATTAGAACAGCTCACGAAAGATATTTTTGGCATGTACTGTTAACGCTATGGCTTCTTACAGCAATTATATTGCAAGCTTGTTAAGTTTTTAGAGAAGGGTAGGCTTGGGATTTGTCATTGTGGAGTTTGCTGTGAGGTTGATTGTTCTTTTAGAATTAATATTTTTGCTATTTCCTTTTGTGAAAGTGTGTAAATATGAAATTATATATTATGTTGTAAAAGTAATTAGGGAAGGGATACAGAAGAAATTCAAATGCCTTATGGAATAATTGGATTCATCCAGTGATCTGAAGCTCAGGTACAAAGCTCAATGAAGTTATAAATGCTGCCAGGGAATTAGTTTAGTTATTTCTTATAATTTATCAAACATAGTATTCTCCATATTTGTGCATGTGTCCTTTCCTTTCTACTATTGGCTTTTTTTCAGAACATCTTATACAGCTTACTTTTTTAATTCATGTGAGATGACATGAGATTTTTCAGTTGCTGTAAGTATGAATCATTGAATCCTTATGCTTGAGAGGATGCTTCTGAATATATTTAGGTTGTGTTATTTATTGTGGGTTTTTTTTTTAAAGAAAAAAGACAATATATTATTCCAGAATAGAGAAATTTCCCACATCACTGAAACATTTTTTCTTACAGTTGTACTTTGGAAAGATTATAACTTTTTGGTTTCCAGAAATATCTCTGGGTTTTGCCGCTCCAGACTTTTTACATTCTAAAAAAATGTTTAGTAGAATGTCTATAGTTAAATATATGTGACAAAACACATTTTATGTTGCCAATTATTTATGAATTATAAGATTGATTTGTAGTCCATTTGAAGGGGTGACTTATCTTATAAAACACAAACTATTTTAGTATAATAGAATTTTAAAGGATACCAAAGCATAACTTGGGCAATTAATTGGTGTATAGTTTTCTCTCAGATCAAAGAAATATGACACAGAATACACCAGAAATAATTATAAATTCAGTTCTTAAAGCAGCACAGAATGCAATGGTTAAACAATAGTAAAGGCTTTTCAGGATGGGGCCTGAAATTTTTGATGTTTTGGTGAATAAGATAGATTTAACTCAATTTCCATTTGTATGCAAAAGCATTGTTTTCTCATGTTTGGTTTTATCTATTAAATTAGAATGTTTGATTATGTCATTTAAAGTTCTAAGAATAAGAACATGGAACAAATGTAAGTATCATAAATGCAGCCATATGCCTGTTTAATTAAGCAAAAGAAAAATTTCCTCAGAAAAAGTGAGATGAGGAGCTCTTAGTCAAAACTATGTATGTCGTTCTATAGTCTTGTATGCAAAAGAAATGAGAGAGAGGAAAAAACCCCCAAACAAACAAAAAAGACTCCTGACAGGCTAAGTCCATCCTTGGGGTAAATTTTATTGACTTCAATGCATTTACACTGTGAATGAGTTTGGTCCATTGCTTTTAATGTTCAAATTATAATAGGTTCAGATTACGGTAAACAAAGACATACACACAACTTTAAATATAAGAGTTCTTAAAATACTTTGTCTTTCTAGGGATTAATTTATTAACTTTCCTTTTATCTGAGATTTATTTTCTTCATCCTCAAAATGACCTTCAGCCCGTTCTTATATGCCTGAGCCAAACAGTGGCAATACTAAAAATATTTTATCAAGAATATTTCAGATTGTTTGTAGAAGGGATGTTAATTGAATGTCAGCCAGCTCTGTTTAGAAAGTCTTAATAAGGAAAGATTATTTTGAAAGCACTCTCATTATCACTGCATTGACTGAGTTTATTTGTAAGCCTTATCTTTTCCATTACTCCTGTTCTAAGAGGTTTCCTAATACAACATTTAAAATGTTAAAATTTAAAAGCAGAATGAGTGAATTTTGATCTTAAAACTGTAAACCTCTTCCATAACAATCCAGATATACTATAAGTTACAGCATAATTTAAAATAAATTATATATGAGATCATGTTATAACTGTCTTCAACATGTATAAGTCTGATGATGTAGCTCTTATCAGGGTCCTTAACACACAACGCTGGCTTCTAAAAGTAATAAGATATTATGTAAGAATAGTGGTCTCTTGAGAAGATTGCCCTTCAGGTTTTCTTGGAGGTCAAAAATAGACTTCAACCATATCGTGAACATATTATGTATAATGAAATACATTTAGAGGGGCAGGAATGTATGTACAGTAAACAAAGTAAGTTTGGAAACAATTTAGTCTTAGGTTGTGTTGAGGTATTAAAGGCAACATTAGTTAATATTGCAGTGTGTGAAAGCAAAGACATAGGTACTTTCTGGTAGTTCAGATATCAGTAACCTTAATCTAGAATAATCAATATGTATATCTGTCCAGTATAAATGGTCCTCATATAGGATAAAGCAGATAAGTCCAATTTCAAGCTGTGCTTGTTTGTATTTGCAAGGGTGTTGGGTGTTATGCTTCCCAAACTCAAAGAATAAAACATGGTTTTTTTAGTTCAGATAATTTATTACAGATTTTAAAAAATGAATAAATGAAAATACTTTATGAAGGGGCCCACCAAAATATATTGAATAAAAATGGTATAATGTTTATGATTCTTTTGCCTGTATTCATTCTGGGCCTGTCCAAATTCTGCTGAAATCTGTAGTCCTAACTTTTCAAATTTGGGCACATTTTTAGCAACCAAATCCTGCTTTCTGAATGCTGAAATGGGCATTTACTTGCCTAAAATAAGTATTGAGGGTTCTTGAATGCCAAAAATGCAGATTTGGACGTCTGAAGGTACTGACATTTAAAAGCTGCAATTGTAAATTATTATCAAACAAGTTGAAACCAGTATGGCAGGTTTTCTTTGAACTCCCAAATGTAAGGTATTACTGAAACCACATCTCCGCAAGAAGTATAAGACTGTTAATTCAGCTCTTGTCGAACCTCCTTCCATGTTTGGAGACTCTTACACATATATGTGACATTCCCCAGGGAACAATCTGGACTGTTGAACATACTGCTCTTAATTCTCTATCCGGTGTGCCTTTTACACTGCTTTGTTGTCAGAACATCCATTCCTGGCCTGCTCACACAGCCTTTAGCATGCAGATTCACTCCCAGCTAAATACATGAGCACTCTGACCAGTCACTTATGAATAACAAACAGGGCGACAAATGGAGTTTCCCCCACACTTTAATCCAAACTCACTGGTTAAGATAAAACAATAAGATAAGTTTATTAACTACAGAGAGACAGATTTTAAACGATTACAAGTGGTGATACATTAAAGTCAAAATTGGTTACAGAAGAAAATCAAAGGGTAAAACTCAAGCTAATACCTAACTCAGTGGTCCCCAACCTTTTTCGTCTGGCAAGTGCCAGACGACGAGCCATGGAGGACCGTGGTGGTGGATGAGCATCCGCCGAAATGCTGCTGACAAGTGGCAACGTCAATCAACGGCATTTTGGCAGCGACACCTCTGGATGACTCTGCTTGTTGGCGGCATTTTGGCGGATGCTCGTCCGCCGGCAAGTACTAGGGCGCTCTTAGACGTCCCGGTGGGCGCCATGGCGGACACTGCATTGGGGACCCCCGACCTAACTTAACAAGCTAAGCAAAAGGTTTTCTCTCACCATACACTCTGGTAAATTTCAGAGGCTGGATCTCCTTTCAGCCTGGGACCCCTCCCCCTTAATTCAGTTTTTTGAGAGGAGTTGATGTCATGAGCAGAGAAGAAAGAAGAGAGAGGTGAAGTGGCGGCCACTGTCTCTCATATTTATACCATTTTCACCTCTTTGAGGGTTACCCCCAGATGGCGTGCAGGCAACAAGTAGTCTCTTGTGGATGTGAGGGTTGAACCGTCCCTATGATGAAATGTAAATTTATTGTTTACAGCTTCCCATTGCTGGAGAATGGCTGCTTAAGCCTGTGATAGCTCTTTAACACCTGGCTGGAGTGCCAGTGAGTCTTTATCTGTGAAAAACTTGTTTGGGCCTGCTTTACTTAATCTTGGAGCATGTTATAACAATGCTATACAGTAGCATCTTGTAACTTTACAATCAATACTAATATACATTTTACCAGGGCAGTAATGTTCAGCAGATTATGACATTTTAAATGATACCTCAAAAGGCGCACACTTGGTTATATATTGTGGATTATATATATTTTTTTGTTGATTATATATTGTGGATCATCTACAAGGACTGAAAAAATTTCTGGAGTAATTGTCATGGGGCTTGAGATTGCCCCTGCACATGGTGCTGAAGGATTCGATCCACTAGTATTGGGTTAACCAACATGCTAACTCAGAAAAAAATAAATTAGCAACATAATTTATCTTATTCTTGTAAAAGTGATGACCATAATAGTATATACCATCACAATGAATAATCCTATTAACTACCTGCATGTAAGAGAATAGAATCCTATAACAACCCCCCACACCAAGAACATTGTATGGATAAGTAACTGAACTGAGAGAAATCAGACCTGCGATCTTACTGTTCTCCCATCCACCTCTCTACCCATTGTACTATAGTCATGTACTGTGTTCATCCATGTCTTCTCCCTTTTCTTCCCTCCCATACCCTCTCTTCATTTAGAGGCTGTTGTTTCTCCTTTGCTGTTGACCTCACACTGTTTTTGCTTTCAGGTAAGCATAATGTCAAGTTGTTAGTCATAGCTTGCTCTGTCATTAACTTGTGATGTTGCCTGTCAAGTTACTTAAGGTATGTCAGTAAAGATTCAGCTTCTTTGGTGCTGTCAATGGTCTAAGCTCCTCCATAGACCAGGTGCAGGTGTATTAACATTGTGTCATCAAATCCTGTTCACAGCCTGACATTCACCTCTCTGAAGGCTTGGCTACACTTGTGAGTTGCAGCGCTGGTGGAGGCTTTCCAGCGCTGCAATTAGTAACTGTCCACACCTGCAAGGCACATCCAGCACTGCAACTCCCTGGCTGCAGCGCTGGCTGAACATCTGGTCTGCTTGGGGTGTAGCGAGTGCTGCGCTGGTGATCCAGCACTGCTCGTCAAGTGTGGACACACACCAGCGCTGTTATTGGCCTCCAGGGTATTAGGAGATATCCCAGAATGCTTTTAAGTAAATTACTCTCTTTTGTTTTGTTATGCAGCCTCTCTTTGTTTTGTTGTGAACTCGGAGCTCCCGGAGCTGCTTATCTAAACAAACACAGCTCCTGTTTGCTGTGATCAATCTGTAAGTGACTGTGAACAATCAAATGAGAGAACCCCCTGCCTACCTCATTCACAGGGGTTGAGTGTTTGTTTGATGAGAGAAACGGGGGAGGGGAGAAAGAGAGTCTGTGCTGCTTATCTGGTCTGCAGGCTTTGCAATTAAGAGTTAAGGGGTTTGGAAAAATTTCTGATTTTCAAGGCAGGGAGCTAACACACAGTGTCGGCTCCAAAAATCCACTCTCTCTCCCCTGCTCCCTGTCACACTACACAGTACACCCCACCCCCCTCTTTTGAAAAGCACATTGCTGACACTTGAACGCTGGGATAGCTGCCCATAATGCATCACTCCCAAAAGCGCTGCAAATGCTGCAAATGTGGCCACACTGCAGCGCTGGTAGCTGTGAGTGTGGCCACACACCAGCGCTGTTCCTACACAGCTGCACGACCAGTGCTGTAACTCCCAGCGCTGCAACTCTCAAGTGTAGCCAAGCCCTGACTCAAGTTTCCATCTGTAAAATGAGAACAATACAATATCTGTTTACTTGTTTGTAAGCCTTTTTAAGATCCTCAGCTGAAAGTTGCTGTAAATGTGTGTGTATTTGTGATACTTTCTCAGGGTGCCCCAAACCGTAAGTTCTCATGTAACCTCCATGCTTCAGTGAGAAAAAGATTTGCTGGTGCTAACCTGGGAGACAGCTCCCTGTCACCCTAGGCTGTTAGCTACCCCAGACAAACTTCTCAGAACTTGCCAGCCCTTACTTTTCCTTGTAGGTTAACGCTCTGTGTACTCCAGTTCCCGAACGTCTCAGGAGCATTCCCCTGTAATATCCATCCTTCGGCACTGGACACTGAGAGAAATTACCAAGCTCACTGTCTACAAAGAGACACTGTACACACTAGCCTGTTTGGTCCAGCTGATTCAGTTAATATTACAACACTGAGATAAACATATTCATGCTTTTATTATAAATGTATTAATAAAGAACAGTGATTTAAGGGATACTGAGTAGGGGTAGTGGAAACAGAACTGGTTACAAATAAAACAAAAGTATAACATGCTTCTAAGAGACTAAGCATAACTTTAGCAGGCTAGACTCCTTCTACTCAAACAGTTTCTCTCCCAGTCCTTTTGCAAGCTTGCTGATTTTCAGTCAAATTAGGATCCAGAGTTTTCATTAATCACCCCCTCTGCCAAGAATGTTCCTCAGCAAAATTGGATAATGAAATGTCGTTTGCTTCTCCTTATAGTTCCCAAAGTTTATTGTCTTCGCTTCCAAAGTCAGGATGAATCCCTGGGTTTCAGACTCCACTGTCTTCCAGTGCTGATTTCACATCCCCAACCTGTTTTTTCCTGTTGACTTGTAAGCAAATACAGCTCCTGTTGTATCTGGATTCACAATTCTCAATTTACGTTATAGAGAGGGAGATAACTGCTTTCTCTCCTATATGGAAGAAAACCTGGCTCTCTCTTTTGTTTGGTGACAGGCTTTAAAGCATAAGACCAGTAACTGTCAACAATTCCTTTTATAGTGGTAATACATACATTTTGCAGTGATATTAATGATGTGTGTTACCAGCTTTCATATGATACCTTAAAAGACACACTTTATAGATGAATACTATGACAGCGATGTCTTAGGTGTAGTGAGTTTCTCAGGCCTGGTAGGAGTTGCTGACGTAAAGTAATGAACCACCATTTGGCCTATGTGTCTCAGTATTGCATGATTTGTCATTTTTCCACTTGAGTGAGCAGATAAAGATTGCAAGGAAAATAGGTTTACCTATGTTTAGCAATGGCAAAAATGTTTTTGTCCTTACATTTGCCTATGTGCTTTTCATCCCATTAATGGTACAGAAGAACATCATCTAAGAAATCTGCAGTAAAGCAGTCACAGCAGGATTTAAAACTCTAAGGATTGATTATGCAAACCTTTATGCATGTAAAGACCACCTACATAGGTAATGGTTTTCAGGATTAGATCATTTAATGCCTTTGTTTGAGATACTCTACTACTGGAATTAATAATACTATGCAATTGTGAAAGTGAACTTTCTTTATATAGGTTTTATGATAAAGGCAATCACTTTAACAGACAGGATCCACTTAGTAAAACTATATGCTTTTTTATTCCCAAGATTGGGATGGGTTTCTCATAAAACAGGTTTTATGAAGTCAAGAGAGTTTGATTTGTAACAACATCAGATACTATGCCTTTTAAAAAAGATTATTTTTCTCAAGTAGAGAATCAGTTTAGCAGGAATATGGAAATTGCCATTCTGGATCAGACACTTAATTCATCTAGTCCAGTATCCTGTCTCCAACAGTAACTAGCATGAGATGTCTCTGAGGAAGGGACAAGTGAGCATCACACAGGCAGATGTGGAATAATCTGCTTCTTGAGTGAGTCTCCTCCTAACTCCTACTTGTTATAGATCTTAGGCCCTGAAGCATGAGAATTTATATCCCATGAAGCTTCTTTTTGGTTTTTAATATTTCCTGTGATAGCGTCTGGATATCTTTGATGTCTACACAGATGTCCAATTCCTCTTTGAATCTTGATGAGTTCTGGGCTTCAAATATTGTGATGGGATACCACTGAGCCCTCTGACTCACCAGCGTGGGCTCCCCCTCATACTGTGCTGCTGTGACAAGCTGCAGATCGCTCCCGGTCTTACATTCCCACCAGCATTCACATAGGTAGGGACACACACAGTTGCAGTTACATGCAGGTACCGACCAGCCACTGCATGAGCCAACAATAGAGAAGCTACAGCCAAGGTAACCCCCACTTCCCAGGCACGCGCCCCCCCACTGGAGTATAAACCCAAAATTATACTGTCTTGCACTGCACAGATATCTGTACAATCTAAGCTCATAAATAATTCACCTCGCCCTCAATGTGGAGGAATATGCAACAAGCATGTTGTTAACCAAGCTGAGATTTTCCCAGACACGTCAGTCAAAGGCACACTGGTTTAGATAAAGCAAAAAACAAGTTTATTAACTACCAAAAGATAGATTTTAAGTGATTATAAGTGATAGCAAACCGATCAAAGTAGATTACCTAGTAAATAAAACCACAAACTAAGCGTAAAATACTATAAAGATTGGCTATGAATATGCAATTTCTCACCCTGGCTGAAGATACAAGAGGTCCACTAGGTTTCCATACACAGGCTAGAAATCCTTTCAGCCTGGGACCAGCACTTTCCCCATTCCTTAGGTGTTTCCAGGAGTTCTCTTGTGTGGGGAGTGATGCCCCTAGATGATGTCATACCCCACCTTATATAGCTTTAACATATGGAGGGAATCCTTTTGTTCCAAAAACAATTCTCACCCAGTTTGTGGAAAAATACAGGTATCAAAATGGGGTTAAGTGTCATGTGATCTGGTCACATGCCCTTGCTGAGTCATAGCAACCATTACTTACAAGCTGTCTAGAGCATTCGCAGGAAGGCTCACCAGGTGGGGGATAAGCTTCTCCTAAGGCCTGTTTTTCCTAATGCCCCATTACCCTGAATAGGCCCTTCACAACCAGCTGTCTGGTCTGGAAACATTTGGCCTTGTGGATGTCACCCAGGTATAATCATATTTGAAATACTGATACATAGTCAGCATTCATAACTTCAGATACAAAAATGCTACGTGCACACAAATAGGATAATCATATTCAGCAAATATCTTTTCCAATGACACCTTAAATGACCCATCTTAAAAAAAATGCACCATAATTATGTCATCATCATATCAGAATCATACCTCCAGGATGAATATGGGCTGTAGTGTCACAAATATGTTCTCTGACAAATGAGTTTCACAGTCTAATTATGCATTGTGTGAGAAAGTATTTCCTTTGATCAGTTTTGAATTTGCTACCTTTCAGTTTCATTCAATGTCACTGTAGTATTGTATTTTTGAGACAGGAGAATACACGTTCCCAAACAATCTTCTCAATACCATTCATTATTCTGTATACTTTAGTAATGTCTCTTCTCTAAAGAACACAATCTTGATCTTTTCAATCTCTCTTCACGAGGGTTTTTCCATGCCTCCTACTCATTCTTGTCGCTGGTCTCTTGACCCTCTTCTAATGCTGCAAAATCCTTTTTGAGATGGGGATGACCAATACTGAACACAGTATTTCAGATGAGGACAAACTCCTGATTTATATAATGCTGTTATAATTTCTTTATTATTCTCCATTTTATTCTTTACCCATCTTAACATTTAATCTACTCTCTTTGACAGCAGCTTCACACTGAGCCTAGGTCTTCATTGAGCTGTTTTAAATGATGACCATATCCTCTTCTTGAGCTGACAGTTAATTTAGAGCCTTGTAAGGTAGTACACATTTTTCCCTCTTATGTACATTGTAACTCTATTTTAAACTATTTTTTCAGTTAGTTTGCTAAGTACATTACTGGTCTGTAATTCCTGAGATCATCCCTAAAGACTTTTTAAAATATAGGTGTACAAGATTTGCTACCCTCCAGTCATCTCCAGTAGCCCTTTTTAAAAAGTGTGTGCATATTTTTTCTAGCAGTTCATTCTTAAGGTAGTTTAGAACTATTGTATACCATCTGAACCTGGTGACTTATTTTGTTTGTTTAACCTTAATTTGTTTCAAGCACTGTAGTTTTCTTATTTGGTAGTTTGAGTGGAACATTTTATAGTCCATCAAACAGTATCAGTGTTTTGTTGAGTTTATCTTGATTGGCACTGTCTGTCAGTTTAAAACACAGAAGTAAAATATGCATGTGATCAGACTCAGAATGAAACTTTTATTTGTCAAGTAAATATGGATCCAGGAAGTAGATTTGTACATAACAATAAGCTTGCATGAGGAAAAGTATGCCCGGTTGGTTGGTCTATTTTTTCAGTTTGCAGATATGCTTGTGTGTGGTGTCAATATCTACTCTCACCCCTATTTAAAAAAACTTCCATAATGTTAAACTAGTATGTTATAATGGAGGGATCCCACTTTTAAAAATATATTCCAGTTTCACGTCTGTGGGCTGCTTACAAACTCTCTTCCCAGTCTTAACTATTGCTTAAAGTTGTCCAGTCCTTTAAGTATCAGGTTCATTCAAATTTAAAAACGTGGAAGAAGCAATAGAGTTCTTTCTGTGAGCTGCAGGGTCAATTAAATTTCTGGTTTGTCTTTTTATAGTAATTAAAAGTGGGAGGCCACTGGAAAAAAATCAAGTATCCTCAGACCCACACCCTCAAAATATTTTAGCTGCTCTTCCTTCACAACACACCTTTAATCAGAGGGTTTCAAAGATGTAATTACAAAAACTGTGCTTAACATTACACCTTTGCTGTGAGCAACTATTATCCTCATACATGTGGTGAACTGGACACAGAAGAGCTAAATGATGAATTGGTGGATTTGCTCAAACATGTTGGAGCCCAGACCCATCTAATAAGCATTCCAAGATGTAAAGACTTTTTTTGCTCTGGGGTAACTACACCAATGTTTCAAACTTAGGGTAAGCTTCACTAGCACGTCTCTTTTTACACCAGTGCAGTGTGTCTATGCTAAGAGTTTGCATCAGTGTATTTGAAGTGGCTGGCTGCAGCAGTGCAAAACTTGCCTGTTAAATTAAGCCGGGGTTCTCAAACTGGGGGTCGGGAACCCCTCAGGGGTCACAAGGTTATTATGTGGGGTGGTCGCAAGTTGTCAGCCTCCACTCCAAACCCCGCTTTGCATCCAGCATTTATAATGGCATTAAATATATAAAAAAGTGTTTTTAATTTATAAGGGGGTGTTGCACTCAGAGGCTTGCTATTTGAAAGGGGTCACCAGTACAAAAGTTGGAGAACCACTGAATTAAGCCCTATGTAAGGCATAAAGGGCAGGGATTTCCCTACACCCCTCTTCTCTCCTCTGGATTTCACCATAACGCCCCCCCCCGCACCACGGTCAACTAATTACATGCAGTGTTGCATCGGGTTGGAAATTTGAATTGAAATTGAAACATTAATACACACTTTAAAAGCATATATGGTATGATAAAATACATGTACCTCAAAAAGCATAATAGATTTTAAAAGTATGAAGAAAGACTAGCTTCCTCACACAGCTGTTGTTTTTCATGACCGTGTCAGTGCATTCGTTCTGGTGATGTTGGCTAACCTTATAATTTCAAATAATGATTCATAAGCAAGGCCTGAATGAGCTCTCTTCTGACAGCTGGTGATGAGCTGCGGGTGAGGAGAGAGGCTTCAGGACCAGGCTGTATTTACATGAACACATCCACTCTGCCTAGGTATCCATCAGACAGATGTGTTGCCCAAGTGATCAGTTTTCGCTGGTGTTGGATTATAAATCACTTTAGTATTGAATGCAGGGGTGGTTGTTGTTGCATGAGTAAAGGAGGCAGCAGAACTGTGCTTAGCCTTTCCTGATTGAGGGGATCACCCTCAGTGCTTAATTTGTGCGAAGGCTGAGCCCTGGCATCTCTAGGCTTGGCAGTTCATAGCCCCTGGACCTCTGGGCTTGCCACTTCACTGATGAATGTAAAAAACTTGCTTGAGGCCTGGCACCTCTTTCATTACAAATTAAGCTCTGGTCACTCTCACCTGAACTGACCTTGCTAAGCAGGAGGTTTGGATGCCAGATCCCAGTGGAGAGTGGGGGGGGGGGGCAGGAGAGAGACAGGTGTTTTGCTTGGTGGTGTGGGCTCTGCCTAAGCGTCATGGGCACTATTTAACTTGTCTTTCACCCCTGTTTAAATATAGAGCTGATTAGGCTCCACAGAGAGTCTTTTGTTTTTTTTTAAGTGACCACTAGAGCTGAAATCACTGATAATCAGGTCTAAGTGCTTAGTCCTGCTGCGGGACAGTGTTTTTGTGGATGAGACTGCCCAGCATGCACTAGCAGTGAGGTTCCCCCACTGAGAGCTGAAATCATGAGAGCTGAGTAGAACCTCAAGAGACAGACTCGCAGAGGTCACAGTGGCAGGTGGCAGCAGAAGTTGACGGCACAGGGCTATCGGCAAGGCAGTGGTGGAGTGAATGGTCACATGACGAATAACAGCAGCCAGAGTGAGCGGATGGAGCAAGTGCGAGCGGCTGAAAGAACAAGCAGGGTGCTTTCTCCCTCCCACCCAACCCCCAGGGTTGGAGGTGAACTCACACGAAAGCACCTCTGAACTCTGGGTCTCCACGGACCAAGGACAACTACTATAAGTGGGGTGCAGTGGAGGGAGATGGGAGGGGCACATTAAAAGAATATTTGTTTGGACTATATTTTACTGCTTCAGAATGCTAGATTTGTGACAGGGAAACTTGTATAAATATATGTTTCCTAGTAGGTCAAGATTTTTAAAATGCATTATTTGCCAAGGTCGTTAGCTCACATCGTCGCTATCTTGAGAGGTTATGTTGGGGAGTTTCTGTGCTAATTTTTTTTTATTATTATATTATAATTAAATTTTGCATAAGAATGGCCATACTGAGTCAGGCCAATGGTTCATCTAGCCCAGTATTCTGTCTTCCAACAATGGCCAATTCCACATGCTTCAAAGGGAATGAACAGAACAGGCAATCATTGAGTGATCCATTTCCAGGCATTCACTCCCAGCTTCTGGTGAACAGAAGCTAGGGACACGCTAAGCATGGTGTTACATTCCTGACCATCCTGGCTAATAGCCATTGATGGACCAATTCTCCATGAAGTTATCCAGTTCTGTTTTGAACCCTGTTACAGTTTTGGCCTTCATAACATCCCCTGGAAAAAAGTTCTAAAGGTTGACTGTGCGTTGTGTGAAGAAATACTTCCTTTTGTTTTAAACTGGCTGCCTATTAATTTATATTGTGTTATGTGACAGAGTTAACCATACTTTCACTTTCTCCACAGCAGTCAAAATTTTATATACCTCTACAGTATCAGATCCCCTCTTAGTCGTCTCTTTTCCAAATTGAAAAGTCCAAGTCTTTTTAATCTCTCCTCATATGGAAGCTGTTCCATATCCCTAATCATTTCAGTTTCTCTTCTCTGTACCTTTTCCAATTCCAATATATCTTTTTTGAGATGAGGTGACCAGAATTACACACAGTATTCAAGATGTGGATTTATATAGTAAAAGTGGAGGAGCTTGGTTTGCTAGGCCGATCAGCAAAGCCAGTGCTGATAACTTATGTGAAAAGGCTTCAGAACACCAAGCCTCTGGACCACAGGGACACATAGAAAGCCTTAGAAGCCAGTCACTGTAAAAGCCAATTTTAGAAGTACTTAATGAGGCTTTTGAAAATGCTCTAACAAAAACACAGTTTATGTGAAAAAATTTGGCTTTTGCATCATACTTTCTATTTAAGCAAGAGATACCACACACTACAAACTGGAGGCCAATGTTAAGTCCATTGTCAGTTGTTAATCCTGAAATTGGACACTGGTTCCAAACAAGACCGGCAAATGCTCACTGTCTTGCTGCAAGAAACTCAGTTGACTCGTTAGAAGCATGTGGTATAACAGCGAAAGACTCAGCAGTTGAAAAAGTGAAGAACTCTCTCACCACATTCAAAAAATGTGCATACACGGCTGATGAATGTACTGATGCAAATGGTAATCAAGTATTAAGTCATTGTGGTTATCTTTATGTCAGTGGTAGGCCAATAGATGCATTTCTAGATGTTCAGGTTAGAGAAGACACATTGGCTGCATCTGTGAAAACCCACATCTTCGAAATTGAACCTCAAACAGATGGTTGCTTGTGCATTTGATGGAGTTGCAAACTTCTCTGGAAGACATAGTAGAGTACAAGTTTTTCTCAGAGAAAAGCAATCTCTTCTATACACACTGTGGAGACCATCTATTCCAACTAGCACTAGTATGAGCTGCAGAATCTTTAAAAAACATTTTAAAAGCCATCAATTTAATGTCTTCTTTTATACTCCTTTATTTTATTTCTTCCCAGCAAGAATCCAAAAGGACTGAATGTCTTGGGGAAAAATAGAAGATTCATTGGGACAGAAGTTCAGATTAGTTCAACCTGGGAAAACCTGTGGATTTCTCATGATGGGCGGTCCTTGGCTGTTGTCTTCAAATTACTGCAACAGTTATTACTGGCTTTAGAAAGTATCTACTGAGATGGGACAGATCTAAGTAGTGAGGCTGGTGAACTATTTTTGCTACTAAATTCAGAGCAGACTATCACCATTCTCTCTCTTGTAAGTCTACTGATGAAGCCACTTGGGTTATTAAACAATGCCATCCAGGCTTCTGCAACAACAGTAGTAGATCTTTGTCCAGCAATAGAAGCTACACTTGGATTGATTGAAAACATACTGGAAGAAGCTAAGACTTCTGTCCAGAGGCTGACTAATGAAGGCATTTATATTGAATCCATATATGAAGAGGACAAGAAGTTGCCTTCTGCCTGATCATGAGCGTATCATGAAGAACTGGAAGTGTACCAGACATATAAGACGCCACCAAAGATGAACGCACTGCATTTGAGAAATTCATTAACAAAGTTGTGCAAAATCACAAGAAGAAATCAAGAAGGATTTAGATGTAGTGCTTCATAGTAGGCTTGAGTAGCCAACTTTAATTTGCATGATGATTTTAAAACATGAATTAAATCTAATAAAATGGTAAAAACATTTTTCAGGTATTACTGTGGTGCCATACAACCTACCTTCGCCCTCATGGTCTCACCCCTTGTCGGTACTTACCTCCTGTAAATTCAGACACTCCCCCTAATTTCAATCTTGGGAAAAACCATAAAGCAGATTTGTTGGATGAAATGTGGAAATCTTTAACTTTACATTTTGATATGAATAAAAACCCAAACATCTTAAAATTGGTTGATTTCACTATCAGATCAAATTTGCTCTGAAATGTAGGCATTTTAGGATACAACACACACTTTTTTTGAAGGTCATCTTTAAACATTACCCTTTGCAAGCCAAACTTTGCACCATTTTCATAGTGAATGAGAAACTGCCCAGAAATTTAAAGTAAACAAAAGTGAAGTTGATTCCTTTTTTTATTTCCAAGATGAGAAACAAAAAGAAATCAGAAATAGTAAATCATAATTTAGATGTTTTAAATTCCCCTGTTAGTATTTTTGCTAGCATATGTAAGGAAATGTGTTTATTTTTAACCTCAATGTCCTTTAAAATTATATGGTACTAACATTAAAACCCACATCCATCCTTATTGGATGGACATGTACAAATTCTTCAGTGTAAAACTAATAAATACTATGTATGGTTTAAACATGTTCAACATAAGCATTATGGTACTGTACTAGAATGGAGAGGCTTTAGTAACACTGAGTTGCTCACATTTTTTTCCTGCTTTTTATTCAGTTTTTCTCCCTTCCTCTTTAAGAGGAAAACACACACACACACACACTTCAAAATTACTTTATTTATATTCTCAGTTGCCTAAAGAATTTTGTCAGTATGATTTTAAAAAACAAAAACAAAAAGCACAATACCTTTTAGCTGAGTTGCCAGAATAGTGGGATATGGTTTCTTTTTAGCACAGAAGGATTCTGTCATATTACTATAATGCGGTGTGATGTTGATTTGAGATGGTTGATAAAATAAATATATAAATTGTAGGGTTTTGTTGAAATGATTCTTTCTGAGAATTTTGTAATAGAGATTCAAGGTCATATCATAGATCTTATATGCATTTCCAAGGGAGTTCTTGTCATGGGACTAAAATCATGTTTCCCCTGCAGTCTTGATCTTCTTTAGCTGATAGGAGGGATTTGCAGCATTGGCAATAAGTTCTGCTGGTTGCTGGCTGACTGCCAAACCAAGACTGCTGTTTCAGACAGCAGGTCTCTCTCTTTTTCTCTTCAGCCTTACATGTGCTGTCTTTACAAGAAGGATGCACTGCAGGATTTTATTTCTGATTAGAAATGAGAGAGACTCTTTTTTTCTTTTTAAGGAGATGATTACGTTTGTAATTTTGTGTCATGTGATGTCATGAGGGTGTTGGCTTTTAGGAATTTCAGGAAGAAGTAGTCTGATATGCAGTCAGAATTTTAAGACCTTTGAATATGCACTTGGTTTCTCGTCAGTTATCTTCTGAACAAGTCTATAGATGGATATTTGTACTTAATTCTTTGGTAAGGAATATGGAAACACTTTAAGTGGATACAATTCGTGAAAGCAATGTGTAGTCAGTCTCTATTTTCAAACTCTGTTCCTAAACCAGGATATCCTTTCTACCAGGTGTCAGACAGGTATGTACATGTTTTCAGTTTTCATTTTGTTAATGTTCTTATGTAAAACTGTACAATAGTTCCTGTCTTGCTAGTAGCAATTTTAATGATTGGGTGACTGAAAATGTGTTAAATTAGAGAAATAAGGAAATCAAATTTGCATGTGCTTTGTATGTGCCTGGTCTATATGATTGAGTTTTCAAAATCTGTTTTCGTTTTAAGCAAGCAGTTTATTTTTATGATCAGGGTTTTATTTGAGGTCTTAAGATTACACTAAATGTTTTGAAATCAGTGCTTCATGAACAAATGAAATTGTAGCCATAGACATTTTTTCCTAAATGGTTAATGTATTTGGATAATTTATTGGAAGGATAAATTTCGATATTGCTGAGAATTGGAATGTCATGCACACATTTCTAGTAAACATTGTTTGATCACATGAAACAATTTCTTAGTGAATCACTCTTATGCTAAATAATGAGTTCATTCATGTTTGTAGTTATGCTTTATAAAATGAGACACTTTACAAAACGTGAATATTTTAAAAGCTGGTGAATGCCGATTTTCAGATGATTTCTTATCATGTATGCTGTTTAGTGTTTACCTTTGTCATACATCTGATCAGTTTGACCTTTTTCACAGTAAGTCCCAAAATAACTTTTGTCAGACATACTGACAGTGAAAGAATTCAAGTTTAAAAAGTCATTATATTGTTATTGCTAGTACTGAAGACTGCAATATACCACAGAACAATTGGAATAAATATGTTGCATTCTCAACCTTTGATAGTTAAAATACCTCCGGTTTCTGGCACACCTTTCTAAAGGAATGTGGTCTTTGTTCATTGTGTCTGTTTGAAGTCTGTGACTTTTTTATGGTTCCAGAATGACACAGAGTGAAAACTTGAGTTGAGCCAGGAGTTTATGCTATGACACATCTTTTTGTAATGTATTTGAAGAATGGTGTAGGAGAATAAGTTAATAATGAACGTGTTCATATGCAGAGAATGCACCTTGCAAATAGTATTTATAAAATGTTCATTCAAACAGTGGTTTCTCTTAGAGTGTCATAAGGAATAATGTTAGATCACATTGACAAGCAGAAAACTACTTAATGGGTGAATGTGCATATTACCTAGGAAGCAGAAACTTGAAGACTTAGGGTTGGTCTACACTACAGCTCACATCAAGCTAATTATGTCAGCGTATGTACTACAACCTTGCTCCTGTCAATATAAGTTCCCTACTAAACCACTAGAGGCATGGAGCTTATGTTGGTGTAGTTAGGGTGACATAGTGTGAGTGTAGACACTGAGGGTTACTTACATCCACTGTTGGCTGTAATTCTTGTCAATTTGATAGCTCCAGAGATGGGGTGGGGGGGAGGGGGGGACACTTCAGCTAACGCCTGGCTTCCCCTGGGCTCCTTGCTCCCAGCCAGGCAGCTGCCCAGGCTCCCCGCTCCCAAGTCAGGCTGTGTCCCGCCAGGCTTCTGGCTCCCAGCTTTGAGCCAGGCTGCACCCGCCGGGCTCCCATCTCCGAGCCAGGCTGCAACCGCCGGGCTCCCATTTCCGAGCCAGGCTGCAACCGCTGGGCTCCCATCTCCGAGCCAGGCTGCACCCACCGGGCTCCCATCTCCGAGCCAGGCTGCGGCCGCCGGGCTCCCAGCTCTGAGTCCGACTGCGCCCGCCGGGCTCCTGACTCCCTGCAGGTAGCCAAGAGCCCGGGCAGCTGCCATGCTTCTGGTGGGGAGCTGAGTGCCTGGGTGGGGTGGACAAACCATGCTCGTGGTGGGGAGAGGGAACTGAGAGTCTGGGGGGGGGACAGCCCAGCTCTCAGCAGGAAGTTGGAGGCAGCCGGGCTCCCAGCAGGGAACTGTATGCAGAGCTGAGAACCCCAGCTCTCAGCCCCCTAGTGCTGCTCCTCCTAAGTTGGTGGAAGTGCTCCAGGTGAGGTTGTGCACCACTGACAGAAGAGCAGTGTAGATATGAACCACCTTAGTAATTACTACAGTGGCTGTAAGTTGACTTAACATAGGTCAACTTAAGTTTGTAATGTAGACATGCCCATAAACACTGCATGATACATATATGCAGTTCCAGTGTACTGCATTTTTTGCCGCTCTTGATGCCTCAGCAGAAAATCACATAGCACTACCAATCTTTACAGCTAAAGGTGCCAGTAGGATTTATCACTAGAACCTCTGCTAGCATCTAAGGCCAGCACTGGTGGCCGCTGGTGGGCTTTCAACATCCACACTACTATTTTTAGCACTCCTAGTTTGAGCCCCACTAACACAAGTCTGTTTTCCTCGGCTGGGAGGCTTATTCCCACCTGGAGTGTAGACAAACCCTTGGTTCCTCTGCCTGACTTCAGAGGAAGCTGAATTCTGATCAGATTAGTGCCATCCTTTCTTTTCAGCTCTTCTTTGAGTGTTTGTTCATGTCCATTCCACATTAGATGTGCGCGTGCCGCGTGCACGAGCGTCGGAAACTTTTACCTTAGCGGTACTTGTTGGGCTGGCAGGGCCCCCGCCTAAGTGGCGCCACTGCGCCATGCATATATACCCCCAGTGGCCCGACCCCCTCCAGTTCCTTCTTACAGTTCGTGGTGGCGTTGGAACAACCTCTTGCTCTCGTAGGAGAAGCAATTCCTTAGCTTTAGAGTACTTAGCTGCTATCAGTTCATTAGCATTCTATTGTTGTGGACACTTGAAAGATTAGGAGCTTGGAGGCTTCCAGCACCTATCCCGTGCCGCAGGCCCATGGGTTTAAGGCTTGTGCCACGTGCTGCAAGCCTATGCCGGTTAGTGACCCCCACGACTCCTGTCTATGTTGCCTGGAGGAAGCACACCAAACAGAAAGATTTAAGATTTGCAAGGCGTTTAAGCTTAGAACAAAGAAAGAGAGAGACTTGCGCTTGAAGCAGTTGTTGATGGAGGCAGCGCTGCAGCCATCGGGCCCAGAGCGCCCGACGCCGGCTCCAGCCTCCTTGGTGCGGAGTGCCCCGGAGTTGTCAAGGGACCCGGTGCCGGACAAGCACCGCAAGCTGTTCGCCCCGGAGAAAAGTAGGCCCCAGCACCGCTCATCCTTCTTGGTGTGGCCCAAGGCCAAACGAAAAGAAGGGCGTGGATGTTCCCTGCAAAGGAGACCGGCGCCGTCTAAGGGCCCAGGCACCGGAAAGAGCGGGACAGACATTGGACCAGCGCCACAAGTCCCTCTGAGTCTGGTCATAAGTGAACTCAGTGAGGACGACGGGCTCGAGGGAGTAATGGATCAGCCCTCCATGCCTGACACCTTTGAGGCAGCAAAGGAACTCATTGGGTTGTCAGCGGTGAGCCCCCTCCCGATCAGGAAGAAGCCTCCGGCACCCGAACCCGCGATGCTGTCGAGGGGAAAGCCAGCAGTGGTGCGCCGTTCGAGGTCACCATCCCGGCATCGGTCCCGGCGTTGGTCCCGGTCGAGCGTTGAGTCTGCGGACTCTGTTACCCCAACGCATAGGGAAGCCTCGGTACCGGAGGCGAGTCAGCTCATGAGGTTGGTGCAAGGAACCCGACGCTCTCTGACACCCTCCAGAGGCCGGCACCAGGAGAAGGCGAGCTGACCATCGCCATCGGCCTCCGAAAGTCACCAGTCTCAGTCCCGCGAGCAGTGGTACCGGTCCTGTTCCCGATTGGCAAGAAGCCTCTCATTGACCTCCTGCCAGCACAGATCAACGGCACCGCCGTGGCCTTCGCACTTGGCGTCGCCAGAAGCTGGTGCCGTCTTGGGCCAGTACAGTTACCTGCACCGGGCACCGGACAACAGAAAACACCAGGCTGTATGGCAACCCCAGTGGGGACCACCGGGACACTGGTCCTTCTGGACCCCCTGGGCCTACCACCAGCGAGAAGGAACTCCCCCCAGGGCCAGCTACTCGGTACACCGGTCCTGGTTCCTGCACGGACGCGCCTCTGTGCTGGAAGCTACGGCATCCAAACTGCCTGCGCCGTCATTGAGAGAGGGACCAGAGAAACCAGCACCGAGTCTGGGGCCGCCCCAGGGTCAGCTGTCTGGGCCTGAGCTGGAAGCCCCTCCTTCGGGGGAGGGGGACCAGGAGGAAGCGGAGCAGCTGCTGACCTCCTTGTCATCCGCAGATGAAGCAGTGGCAGGCACAGTGGTATCAGGACCTCCGCCAATAGACCACAGAGCCCACCAAGAGCTACTGCGTAAGGTTGCTCATAACTTGGGGTTACAGGCCGAGGAGATAGTGGAGCAGGAGGACCACATGGTGGACATCCTGAGCCCAGAGGGTCCATCCAGAATAGCGCTTCCGCTTATTAAGAACATACAGTCGAACTATAAGACTATATGGCAGACCTCGGCCTCCAGCGCCCCAACAGCTAAAGGTGTGGAATGCAAGTACTTCTCCCCGTCAAAGGGGTACGACTTCTTGTTTTGCCACCCAAGCCCATGTTCCCTGGTAGTCTCAGCAGTAAACGAGAAAGAGTGCCATGGGCAGCAGGCCCTGGTCCCTAAGGCCAAGGAAACGAAGCACTTGGACCTGTTTGGCAGGAAGGTGTATTCCTCAGGGGGCCTCCAGTTGAGGATTGCTAACCAACAGGTGGTCCTCAACAGGCATAACTTCAACTCCTGGGCAGCAGTGGGGAAGTTCCAGGGCTGGAGCATCCAAGGAAAAAAAAATTGCCAGTGCTTAGCACCCACCGGCAGCCAAGCTCCCACTCCACACTCCTGCCCACCTGAGGCCCCTGCCAATCAACTCCTCCCCCTACCTCCCAGCACCTCCTGCATGCCGCAGAACAGCACTTGGAGGAGAAGGCGGGAAGAGGCGAGATGGGAAAAGGTGGGGTGGGGCCTTGGGGAGAAGGAGTGGAGTGGGGGTAGGCCCGGAGGGGGGGGTGGGGGTTTGGGGAAACGGTGGAGCGGGGGCAGGGCTGGGAGTGGGGCAGGAAGAGGCAAGGTGGGAATTGGGGAAGGCCTGGGGCTGAGCGGGGTTTGAACACCCCCAGGAAAAATTAGAAGCCGACCCTTGTTTTGGTGTATATGTGAAACTGACATTAAGGAACTCCCAGAATTCACTTTTGGTGGGAGAGAGTAGACTAAAGCTTTGTCGACACTGGAACTTCATCAGCAAAACTTTTGTCATTCAGGGGTGTTAAAAAGCAAAACAAAACCAAAAAAAACCCCTAACCCTATCCTGCCAATAAAGCCGCTGCCGCTCGTGGGGGGGTGGAAGCTTTTTGTCAGCAGGAGACCTTTCTCCTTCCCACAAACAGCAGCTACACTGCGTGCCTTTTAGCGGCATGGCTGTGGCGGCATAGCTATGTCACTAAAAGCAGGGTAGTGTAGACAAAGCCTGGGTCCCTGGACATCCTGTTCCTCTTCGTGTAACTTTGATTCCCCCCCCCCCCCCAAAAAAAACCTTCAAATGCTGAGGAAATATTTTAAAATGGGAAACCCTTGTTTGTAAGTTAGTTACGTAATCTGAAAATTACTACAGTACATAACCGAAAACATTTAGAGAGATCATTTAAATATCTATTTTGCATGTGGCTGAATAAGGACAAATTCATTTAGTTTCACAATTTGTTAAATCTTAACTTGCAACTGAGTCTTTATTGTAACACTAACAAGGAGATGTGCTTCTTACAAAATACCCAGCCTTTGAAAATCTTTAATGATTTAAGGCTGTCAAGTTGATTATCACTTTCTTGTGTTACCTTGTTTAGTCCATCCCCACTGTCAAATCTCCTGTTTTAAGCTAGTGAGTTTAATATAGTTTAGTCTTGCTTGTATAGATGGGCCCAAATTATGTTCTGTTCTGTACATGTTCTTCTGCCACCCTTGTATCTGACCAGATTCCAGTAGCACAATAAACATGATTGATATTTATCATGTGTGGTTCAGTCTCTCTCAAATTTAAAGTATGCAAACATTTCCTGGGTTCACCAAGGCTGTCTTATTCCAAGTTGTAACCAAGCCTAGAGCCCTATGTAGGCCTCCATATGGATCAAACTCCCTCAAGACTGGCTAGTTGCCGAATTAACAGGAAAGTGGCATTAATAAAAATATTTGCTGCTTTTATAGCATTGAAAAATCTGCTTCACTAATTGTAGTTCATGACTTTTCAGGAATGGTGTTTGTGTATCTTTAGTTTCATTGTCATGGTATTATTTACAATCAGTCACATGGCTTGTCTGGCAATCAAAAATGTATCTTTAAGAGACAAAGAGATAAAATATCCCACTCACAGAAGCAACAAAGTAATGTATAATGCAGTTGTGTAGTTTTGCTTGCAGGGAATAAACGTTAAACACATGCTGCTCTCTGTGAACACAAAATAATGGGAAAAGCTATTAAAGATGCAGCATGTTGCAGGAGTACTATACCTAAAGTTTGTTCTGATAGCTCAAGCATATACCGGTAATCAGAGTGATTGAGAGATGATATTTAATGTGTGGGCTAATGTGACGGTTCCTGTGGCAATTACAGCAATTGTTTACCTGGAAAAGTAGTCTTAAGTAAGAATTTATTTTTAACTGTCTTCAGTGTGATCAATCTTGTCATTTTTTAAAAAGAGGTTGAACGTGTTTTTGTACGTTAATATTTTCATTTATTTTATCTCCCCTCATCCCTCCCTATCTGTTGTGTGTCAGCTGGAAACAAGCAGAAACAAGCAGAGTTAGCCCCATTTGAGCTGGCAGCAATTTGAACTGTGGTTGACCAGTGGTCTATAGACAAAACTTTGAAACCACTTTCCTAGTTTATGCTACTCCAGGGGTAGGCAACCTATGGCACGGGTGCCGAAGGCGGCACACTAGCTGATTTTCAGTGGCACTCACGCTGCCCGGGTCTTGGCCACCGGTCCGGGGGGGCTCTGCATTTTAATTTAATTTTAAATGAAGCTTCTTAAACATTTTAAAAACCTTATTTACTTTACATACAACAATAGTTTAGTTATACATTATAGACTTATAGAAAGAGACCTTCTAAAAATGTTAAAATGTATTACTGGCACGCGAAACCTTAAATTAGAGTGAATAAATGAAGACTTGGCACACCAGTTCTGAAAGGTTGTCAACCCCTGCGCTACACCTATGTTTAAACAAACAGCAGTTATGAAACTTTGCTCATGTATAAGTATTTTATCCAGTTTAACCTGTGCTGCATTGTATTAGATGTGAAGTAATGCCTTCCTTGGCTCTGAGTTTAGCTTTCTGTGTTGCTCAATCATATTACCTTCTGGGTCCCTAACTTCTCTTTCCAGAATTCAAAGCATGGCTTAGGTTAAAACTGACTATAAGGGTGTTTTCATGATTAATGAAGTTGGGGTCCTCTATTCATGAACTGTTCTTGAAGAAAAAAACAAATAAATTACATAAATTGCAAATTTAGAAAAATTAGGAAATTTAGGAAAATTTAGACCTTTTTTTTCCTATTTGAATTGTATGATAGCTGACACACTTTAGGTACAGAACTTTGGTAACTTTTCTTCTAAAGACCTTGATCTTGGCTGCCAAAGAATCTTAATTGAGATAAGTGGTACAGTATTTGGCTTTTTTAAGAACCATTTGCCAAAACATTATTTCAAAGGAATGTTAAACCATCCAGTGAGTAAAGTATAAGAACTCCAGAATGTGATGTTGAGTTGCTTCTACTCATTTTGCATGATAGAGAGAATTTTATTATATAAAGGTAACTTACTTTTGTTATATTTTTGAACCATTTTGTATTTCTGTTGTTTAGTGGAATTATTAAAATAACTATTTGTTGTGAGTTTTGTACCAAAGTTCTCAAAGGGTGCTCAAAGAACTGTACACACACAGAATATTTCCAAAACAGCAGAGTCTAAAAGAAGGCTTTTAAAGAATAGAAAGTTCAGAGTTATATATTCTTTCCATTACCCTTTTGCCTCATATCAGCCTGATGATTTACTTTTGGAGCTATAATTATTTTCCCTTTAACCATATTACCTCCCAAAGATACATGTTGTAGCCACCATTCTTCAAATCGAAGATGATTGGATGAGACACCCATTGTAGCCTATCAATAAAATTTCTTAACAGGCCAGATAGGTGTCTTTTGAATAATGCAAAGTGCTCTGTTTTGCTGAGGGACTGTGAAAGTGTTAGATCAGCTGGCCCTGGAAGTTAAAGTGACTCAGGAAATAGAATCTGAGTCAACAGCATGGCCAACCCAGAGCAGTACTTTTAGGATACTTACAAGGATAAATCTTGAGTTCTTCTTTGAATGTCTCTCTCTATGGGTGCTCCACAATAGGATGCATGTGTGCCTATGTGTTCTCGACTGGAGAATGCAAAGCAGTAGCTGTGGGCCTGTGACTGCACAGAGCAGCACCATGCCCCTCCAAATGAGGGAGTATAAGAAGGAGTGGGCTTGCTGCCTCTCAATTCCTTCTCAACTGCCTGCAGTTTGAGGCTGAGAAATTGCGTGTCCATTGATTCTACAACTACCCACCTTTCTTAGTATATCAATTATTCTTAAAATGTGCTTACTTATTTTATTTAGTTTTATATAGATATGTTTAGAAGAGTGGTTACTCCACTGCCCTTTTTTGTCTCCTCCTTTGGTTCACAACTACTTCAGGATATGCCAAAGTTTTAAGCCCTACCAGACTTGCCACAGGTCTTCTCCCCATAGTAATGAGCATTTGAACTTTCACCCATAGGTGCTGACTCTGTGGGTGCTCCGGGGCTGGAGCGCCCATGGGGAAAAATTAGTGGGTGCTCTGCACCCACCGGCAGCCAAGCTCCCCAACACTGCGCCCCATCTTGCCTCCACCTCTTCCCCTGAACATGCCGCGTCCCCGCTCCTCCGCCTACCTCCTAGTACTTGCTGTTGTCAAACAGCTGTAGCAAGCTCCGGGAGGGAGGGAGGAGGAGCGGGAATGTGGTGCGCTCAGGGGAAGAGGTGAGACCGGGCCAGGGATTTGGGGAAGAGGTTGGAATGGGGGTGGGAGAGAGCGGGGCAGGGGTAGAGTTGAGGCAGAGCCGGGGGCACATGGGGGTTGAGCACCCACCAGTGCCAGTAGAAGTCGGTGCCTATGCTTTCACCCACCTCCAATCTGAATGTAAGATTTGTATGGACTTTAAAGGCAGGTCTTAAAAAGATGTAGAGGCTAGACTGAAGATCCTTCCAATTCACTAGCCCCAGTGAGGTCATTTCCCCCTCCCATTCGTTGGCCCCAGAGTTCTTTGGAAGAAGCTTCTATTCCAACTATTTCCTAGTTCCAAAGAGGGGTGGAGGGTTGAGATGGCTCCTTGACCTGAGAAACCTGAAATATCCTTTGCAAGCACTTTGGGATGGTGATGTTAGCCACTATAATCCACTCCTAGATCCAAGAGACTGGTTCATCATCTTTGACTTCTTGGACACTTACTTTCATGTAGCTATCCAATCATCCTACAAACGTTTCCTATGCTTCAAATTAGGCTCAGACTGCTACCAGTACCAAGTCCTTCCCTTTGGACTCTCCACAGTCCTGAGGGTTTTTTCAAATCTTCTCTCGGCAGTGGTGGCCCATTTATGTCAATGGAGCATAGCACTATTCCCTTACTTTGATGTTAACTCCTCAGAAGTCAATCAGCTCTAGAGGTCCAGTTGACAGCCCCCAGGGCTCTAGATCTTTACAGTATTTGGGTCTTCATTACATCACATCATTAGAAAGAAGTCTACATTGACCCCAGTCCAAAGAATAGACTTCACTGGAGCCACTCTAAACCCCCTTACTGCTCTGTTCCGTCTAATCTTGACAATACAACACAGCCTGCAAGGACCTGGCTACAACTCCTGAGTCATATTTTGGCCTCTACATTCTTCACATCTCATGTGAGACTGCACCTCAGGTGTCTTGAGAGATGGATGGAGGTCTGTTTACACCCTGAACAGACACAGTCTCGCCAAACATTTGTCAGTACTTCAGAAAGTTCTGGATTTTCTCAGTTGGTGGAAGGATCCACTGGCACTCTGCAAGAGAACCCCTTTCTCATATCCCTCACCCTCAAAGATCATTACAACAGGTGCTCCTTCTTTGGGATGGGGGGCCCTCACCTCCAAAGGGCTACAGCCAAGGATAAGTGGTCCTCACAAGAGGTCACACTCCACATTAACATTCTGGAGCTGAGAACAGTTTGTTACATTTGCCAATTTGTATGAAATGATTTGCAACTTGTTTTTAAGGACTATGTACATTAAAAAGTCAAATTTAAATCAAAATTCATACTAAACTTTGGAAATGGGGACATACACTAAAACAGAGAAGTATTTTGCTTTGGATGTTGCAAAGTTGCACTGATCTTTCTTCTCATACTCTCTGCTACTTCATTTATCTGTTTACTGTTGACAAAACCATTATCCTCTCTGTGAGACCAGTAGTCTAGGGGATAATCTTTGGTACCTCCCTCTTGCTGCACACATCTGGGCGATATCAAAACGTCTGCCTCTTCCTTTCTATCTTTTTCTTTTGATCCAGACAGCCAACTCTCCTGTTTGGACCCATATCATCTCTTTGATTATCGCACTCTTTGTTTTATCCTCCTTAACATCTACTTTTTTCCCACTCCAATCCCTACTTTTTTCCCACTCCAATCTTCCCTGCTTGTTGCTCTGATCTCATCACCCTCTTCTTTGAATCCTTCCAGTGGCTCCTCTGTTTCACTGCATTAAGTTCAAGCTTTCTGTCCTTACCTTTAAGGCACTTCATAAGTTTATTCCTCCTTACTTGTTCATTCTGTTTTTTGCTGTGTTCACCTCTGCAAATGTTGCAGTAGTGAGAGTGATTGAGAAATTCTCGCTTTTTTTTATCCACTGTCTAAAATTGTCTCTGTATGGAAATGCAGGATAGGTCCCAAGAGTACAAGTGGTAAATAATACAGTGTAGTACTGTTTAGTATTGTTATCAGCAAATATTTGAGCATATTATGCACAGAAGTTTGTAATGATTCACCTTATTGGCTTTGTTCTCAAGAATTACTAGTTTTTGTGTTCAGTGTATTTTGATGTAAGTTGACATTTTGGAATAGGATGTATATTTTTTTCTTCTCTAGTTCTCTCTATTCCTCAGTGCTATAGAAGGATGGTCTGTGGGAAAAGAAAAGTAATAAAGTAGAATGTAGTCCTTAGCTGGGGCTGGCTCCAGCGCGCGCTTGGGGCGGCATTTTGCCGGGAGGGCAGCAGGCGACTCCGGCGGACCTTCCGCAGTCATGCCTGTGGGAGGTCGACCGGAGCCGCTGGTCCCGCGGCTCCGGTCGACCTCCCGCAGGCATGACTGCGGAGGGTCCACTGGTCCCGTGGGTCTGGTCGACCTCCCGCAGGCATGCCTGCGGATGTTCCACCGGAGCCGTGGGACCAGAGGACCCTCCGCAGGCACGTCTGCAAGAGGTCCCCCGGAGCCGCTGGACTGGCGTGCTTGGGGCGGCCAAATTCCTAGAGCCGCCCCTGTCCTTAGCTCCAAACGCTTTAGCACAATTTGTGCTTTTTCCTTCCAGCCACATGGTATGCGTTCCAGATGGTGTATCAGAGATGCAGAAATATCATTTATAAAAAAATCTTTGTTGTACAACTATCCAAGGTAATAAAATGAAGTAAACACTCAGAATATGGCCTTGCGTCAATCAACTTGTTGAACATGTGAATCTCAGATCCTAATTCTTAATTGTTGAAATTAAGATAAGCAGTGCCTATCTATTAATACTTGTCAAGAGTCCTTTTAAATTTTATTTTATTCAGTCAGTAGCAAAATATTTCTCTCCTATGGTTTTATTGCTGCTGTCTGCCAAGTCTACCCTCTTTCAATGCTGGGAACATTAGAGAAGTCTGCAGTGGATTTGCTAATGTAATTTTTCCTTTTGCTGTTCCATGTGCCACTTGACTGCATTTTCTTGTGCCCTCTCTCTATATTATTTTCTGCCCACTCCACCATTGAAGGCTCATGATTTGCTACATTTCAAATTCCAGAACCTCGCAAGGGACAAGCACCCTGCATTTCCAGGACATCTTATATTTAAAACTGAGTTGACTAAATATCATGGGTTTCCCGGCTTTCAAATATAGCTTTCCCCCTCAGCCTCCACCCGTTATACTGTTCAGTATTTGTACTTTCCTACATTTGGACAATGAAAATAGATTTGTCACTTGTACTTTCTGGCATTTATGCACTAACACAATGCTGCAATGTTTGGGTTAGAAACACTGATGGGGTATGGACATTTAAAACAAAATTTCCTTTTTTGAACAACAACTTTACATTCCCATCTTGAGATGCAGCAGTGGAGTAGTTTGGACTGATGGAACATGGTAGTATCAGTGCCTGTTGGAGTGGTGTTGTACCCCGCCTCTCCCTCATGGGGGATATAAAAAACGGGGCTGCATGGGTGCATTTAGTTCCTCCAGGAACCTCACCAGATCTTTGGACCTCGATTCCTTAGAACAGATTGTGCCAGTCCTACTGCCTTCTTAGTTTAGTTAGGGTTTAGTTAGTTCTTTTTTCTTTTATTTTCCTTTATTGTTTTTGGTTTTTATATCCCCCATGAGGGGAGAGGCGGGGTACAGTACTGGTTCTGATATGTTGGAGTCAAAGACAAAAAAGCTGGGGTTCAAGAGGTGTACCCTTATTGCCCTGGCGTTTTTCCTGCTGTGGATGCACATGTGTAGTGGTCGGCTTGTTTGGGGGAAGGTCATTTGCCTTCTCTTTGCTTCATATTCAGCACGTTAACCCCCAGGGTCAGAGATAAGCATCTGAATTTACCTGCAAGCTATGTTATTGAAGTGGTTAAACCTTCTGGCTGTGAAATGTACAGACCCATAAATGCTGGGAGGTGAGCCTCAGATCCAACCACTGACTGGGTTAATAAAACTCTCAAAGGTTTGGCACAGGTGTTGGCCTTCTTGACCGGTGCAAAAGTGTCACAGCTCCTGCCATGAGGGGGATCAGCCACTTAAGTTCTGAATGGAGTCCAGACACTGCCACTGTCTGAGAGCCCTCTGGATGCAGATCTTCTATCTGGTACCCCACCCCACCCCTGAAAGTTGTGACTATGTGGTCTCCTGCCCGGCCTCTATTACCACTACTGGCCTCTGAGACTCCATCCACAGCTTGGACACACATGATATAGTTTCAGGTAACTGCACCTGTATTTCTCCCCTGAGGTCCACTCAAGGAGTGCCCAGTCAGCTCTCTGGTCTCCAGCTCTCACCTGTCTCTGGGTAGAGACCTTAGTCCCACTCCCTTATGATGGGGTGGTTTTACAGATGCATAGCTCCCTGTCTCACATTGTTCTATCTTCACCAGCCCAGTCTGCCTAATGACCAGCGCCTGTGCATCGTGTTCTCTCTGAGGACTATGAACAGTGCATTGCTAGCAGTTTCAAGTTACCACACAGCTCTTTCTAAGCAAGAGCATTGATTCCTAAGGGTATGTCTGCACTACAAACTTAGGTCGATTTTTATAGAAGTCAATTTTTAGGAATTGATTTTATACAGTCGACTGTATATGTCTCCACTAAACACATTAAGTCAGCAGAGTAGCAGTGCACTGTGGGTAGCTATCCCACAGTCCCCGCAGTCTCTGCTGCCCATTGGAATTATGGGCTAAGCTCCCAATGTCTGATGGGGCAAAAACATTGTCACAGGTGGTTTTGGGTACATGTCATTACTCTCCCCTCCCTGCCTCTGTGAAAGTAACTGCAGACAATCATTTTGCACCTTGTTGCCTGGGTTACCCATGCAGACGCCATAGCACGGCAAGCATGGAGCCCACTCAGCTCACCGCTGCTGTTGCGAGCATGTAAACACCTCGCACATTATACTGCAGTATGTGCTGAACGTGGCTAAGAGACGGCAGCACAAGGACGATTGTGATGAGGACATGGTCACAGACGTTCCTGAAAGCATGGGCTGTGGCAATTGGGACATCATGGTGGCAGTGGGGCTGGTTGGTACTGTGGAACGCCGATGCTGGGCTTGGCAAACAAGCACAGACTGGTGGGATTGCATAGTGTTGCACGTATGGGATGATTCCCAGTGGTTGCGAAACTTCCCCCATCCTGAAGCGCAGGAATACCAAGATGAGAGCTGCCCTGACTGTTGAGAAGCGAGTGGTGATAGCCCTGTGGAAGCTTGCAACACCTGACTGCTACCGGTCAGTCGGGAATCAATTTGAAGTGGGCAGATTTACTGTAGAGACTGCTGTGATTCAGGTAGCCAATGCAATTACTGATGTTCTGCTACCAATGTGCAGGGAAATATGCAGGGCATAGTGGACGGCTTTGCTGCAATGGGGTTCCCTAACTGTGGTGGGGCAATAGATGGAATGCATATCCCTATCTTGGCACTGGACCACCTTGCCAACCAGTACATAAACCACAAGGGGTACTTTTCAATGGTGCTGCAAGCACTGGTGGATCACAAGGGATGTTTCATCAACATCAACATGGGATGGCCGGGAAAGGTGCATGACGCTCGCATCTTTAGGAACTCCGGGCTGTTTGAACTGCTGCAAGAAGGGACTTGCTTCCCAGACCAGAAAATTACTGTTGGGGATGTTGAAATGCCAATAGTTATCCTTGGAGACCCAGCCTACCCCTTGCTCCCATGTCTCATGAAGCCGTACACAGGCAGCCTGGACAGTAGTAAGGAGCAGTTCAACTATAGGCTGAGCAACTGCAGAATGGTGGTAGAATGTGTCTTTGGACGTTTAAAAGCTCACTGGTGCTGTTTGCTGACTAGGTTAGACCTCAGCGCAACCAATATTCCCATTGTTATTACTGCTTGCTGTGTGCTCCATAATATCTGTGAGCGTAAGGGGGAGATGTTTATGGCGGGTTGAGGCAAATCGCCTGGCTGCCAATTTTGAACAGCCAGACACCAGGGCGATTAGAAGAGCACAGGTTGCTGCGCTGTGCATCAGAGGGGCTTTGAAAACCAGTTTCATGACTGGCCAGGCTACGGTGTGACAGTTGTGTGTGTTTCTCCTTGATGCAAACCCGCCACTTTTGTTGATTTGAACTCCCTGTAAGTCAACCACCCTTCCCCTCTTTGATCACAGCTGGCAAAGGAAATAAAGTCACTATTGTTTTGAAATCATGCATTCTTTCTTAATTAAAAAAAAAGAGAGATAACTGATAAGGTATCCGGGTGAGGTTGTGGGAGGAGGGAAGGACAAGGCCACTTTGCTTATTGTAGCCACAGTACAAATCAAAACTGTTTGAATGACAGCCTTCTGTTGCTTGGGCCATCCTCTGGAGTGCAGTGGCTGGATGCCCGGAGCCTCCCCCTCCGCGTTCTTGGGCATCTGGGTGAGGAGGATATGGAACTTGGGGAGGAGAGCTGGCGGTTGGTTGTACAGTGGATGCAGCAGCGGTCTGTGCTCTTGTTGGCTTTCATGCAGCTCCACCAGATGCCTGAGCATGTCCGTTTGCTGCCCCATTAACCTCAGGATTGCATCCTGCCTCAGCTCATCACTTAATGCATCCCCAGACATGTTAACAGACTTTTCCAGTAGCTGTACTGGCCGTGAATGCATCCCAAGTCTTCAGGGCAAATCAGACATTAAATACTATTGATTTTAAACCCTGTTCTGTAGTTACAAATGTGCACTCACCAGAGGGCCCTTCTCTGCCTTCAGGGTTGGGGATACCGCCTTGGGAAGGTATTGGCTCCAGGGTGATGAAAAGGTCCTGGCTGCCGGAGAGAGCGGATTCACTGCTTGCCTGCTGTGCATTCTCCTCCTCCTCTTCCTCATCCACAAAATCCTCCTCTGTTGCGTGAGACTCCCCCCTTGCAGGTGTCCACTGACAGTAGTAGGGGCCCCCCCTAGAATGCCATGCAGCTGATCATAGAAGCAATATGTATGGGCCGTTTGCCTCTTTTGTCTTTTGGTAGGCTTGCCTGAGCTCCTTGACTTTCACGTGGCACTGCAGTGTGTCCCTGTTGTAGCCTCTATCCATCATGCTCTGTGCGATTTTTGGCATATATATTAGCATTTCTTCTTTTTGACTGGAGTTCTGCCTGCACAGATTCTTCTCCCCATACAGCAATCAGATCCAGTGTCTCCTGTTCATTCCATGCTGGAGCTCGTTTGCGATTCTGGGAGGACTGCATGGTCACCTGTGCTGCTGAGCTCGCCATGCTGACCAAACAGGAAATGAAATTCAAAAGTTTCTGGGGCTTTTCCTGTATACCCGGCTAGTGCATCGGAGATGAAAGTGCTGTCCAGAGTGGTCACATTGGAGCACTCTGGGATAGCTCCCGGAGGCCAATAATGTCGATTTGTGTCCACACTACCCCAAATTCAACCCAGCAAGGTTGATTTTAGCGCTATTCCCCTCGCCGGGGAGGAGTACAGAAGTCGATTTTAAGAGCCCTTTAGGTTGACGTGGTTACTTATTTAGATGCATTCATTATAAATTTGACCTAACATGTCTAAATTCGACCTAAGCCTGTATTGTAGACCTGGGCTAAGATAAAAGTGTTAAAGAGAAAACATAAAAACAATAAAAAGTTTCTATACACATGCTAAAAGCTTACTCTAGCTCACCCATCAGTCTTATGAGGCCCCTATAGGCCAAAGTCTTTCCAACCCTTCAGCAAGTGTTGTCCCCTCTCCCCCAGCCCATGTCAGAAGGCCCTGTCCATTTGCTGGTTCTGAGAGAAGGACATGAGGCAGTTTAAACCCAGCCTTTTTATGCCAAAAGCTTGTTCTTTGTCTCTTGGTCTCTGAAAATCCCAGTTTGAACCAGTGTATGTAAGCCTCCCCGGGGGTGGGGATTCACCTTAATATAACCCACCATAGTTTTTAGTTCCTGCCAGAGTTGTGATTACTCTTCCTTTTGGAGTTGCATACAATTCATGTCCCACAGTGATACATAAACTTAATATGATATAGTCCCCATAGATACTGCATGGGATTGCAATATCTGTACAACACCCTGTTCCATAACTCCACTCAGAGGTTTGAGCCTTCTGGTTGCCTTTTTCAATGGACACCTGGTACGGTGTAGCACATTACACATACAGACTTTGCGAGAATTATATGTGTTATTGCACTTTTTTAATAGCACAAGACACACACAATTTATACAAAAATAATATACCATATATGCATCCCCCAGCCTCTGTTTTCTCATCACTGCAGAGCATTCTTTGGGCTAAGACAGGGTTGTCTTGGGCTCCGGCTTGAGCCTGAGCATCTACACTGCAATCTGGTAGCCCGCAGCTTGACCTTGGGCAGGGCTGGCTCCAGACCCCAGCGTGCCAAGCGCGCCCTTGGGGGTGGCATTTTGCTGGCAGGGCGGCAGGCGGACCTTCCGCAGTCATGCCTGCGGGAGGTCCACCGGAGCCGTGGGTCCAGTCGACCTCCCGCAGGCATGACTGCGGACGGTTCGCTGGTTCTGCGGCTCTGGTGGACCTCCCGCAGGCATGCCTGCGGATGCTCCACCGGAGCCGCGGGACCAGCGAACCCACCGCAGCTGCGGGAGGTCCCCTGGAGCCGCGGGCCCAGCGGACCCACCGCAGTCATGCCTGCGGGAGGTCCGCTGGTCCCCCGGCTCCGGTGCACCTCCCGCAGGCATGACTGCTTGGGGCGGCCAAATTCCTAGAGCCGCCCCTGACCCTGGGCCAGCCACGGCCGTGTTGTGGATCTTTGATTGCAGTGTAGACATATCCTTCAAGTGCCGATAGTCCTTAATGATTGACTATTGCTTCTGGTCTGGGAGGAACATGCTTAAAGGCTTGCAGGAATGACGGATATACAGAAACAGGGATTCGTGATAACAGCAATTTTCACAGCAACAACTGCATAGTTTCATAATAAGCAGAAATCATAAATTGTATATAGGTTCCCCAAATCTTCATAACTGATCACTATGAATTTGCAAAGATCAGATCCAACTGAAATATAAATGCATAACCTAACAGGTGTTGGTCTCTGAAAGAGCCAGCCCTCGAGAACATACCCCTAAGGATCCAGTACTTCTGATTCTGTGCACTGAAATGCAAAAGTATATTTACAAAACTTGCAAGTCAGAGCAAAGGGTAATACTGCCTGCCAATGCTGTACTAAGGATCTGTACTCTGCCCTAGTTCCATGCTGTGGGGCAGGGGTCTGTCTTCCCCACGGCGGGGCAGACACATCTTTCCCCCTGCCAGGACAAAACTCTCTGCCATGGGGAGAAAGGCCCTGGAATCCTTATGTGTCTTTCTCTGCATCCTGATGACTGCTGCTGGAATGGGGAGTAACCTTTTCACTGCTAGAATGGAGCTACAGGAGGCTCCACAAGGCCCATACTCCAGGTTAAATCCCTGGAACTGGGGGATGCAGGTCAATCAATAACCCTCACCACCAGCTAGCCAATGGGTGCCAGAGATTCTGGGGTGGAGGGAGGAGCTACCTGGTGTCCCTCATCAAGTATCTCCCATGCTGCTAGAGCTGTCCCCCCTTGCCACAGGCCTGTTTAACTTCTCTCACACATTGAGGTGGGTGTGTGGAATATAAATGATTACATATTAGATGAGACCTCTATAGCATTGGCTAGCAAGACACTATATACCAAATATAGACACATGTTTATGCTTCATTGACCTTCCTAGGTTGTGTTCCAGTACCACGTATGGTGGACTCAAACTCGCAATGTCAAGAGTTACTTTCAACTCGTCATCTCAGTCACAGTCACCTCTTCTGTTTACAGTCTGCGTTGCAATGTTCATTACAAGAATTTGACAATTCAGAATCACTGAACTTTCTGGGAGAAAAACCTGCACATCAGCATTCTAGAATTAAGAGTAGTAAGTTGGATTCTCGAAAATCCTTTTACCCACAACTACATGACAGAATGGTTCTGTCATTACCAACAATAATACAGGGAATCTTACATAAACAAGAGAGCACATTCCAACCAGCTGTGCAAAGGGTCCGTAGATCTTAATGAGTGGTGCATAATACAGCAAATTTATCCTATAACTCTCTGAGGATATATAGTGGCAGATTAGCTGAGACTTACACAATGAGCGTGAGTGGTCACTCAAGAACCTGGTAGTAAATGACATCTGTGGTGGTATCTGGAGGGAGATAGATCTATTTGCAACAAAATATAATTCCAAATGTCAGAGGTTTTGTTCCAGTAAAGGAGCAGGCAACCAGTCCATCTCGGCAATGTTTCTTCTAGATTGATAGAATCGGTCTCCTCTACGTGTCTCCCCAATTCCTCTAATTTAGAAAATTCTCAGGTAAGTCAAACAAGGTAAAACAAGGGTTGTTCTGATTGTCCCATCCTCAGTGAGATTAGTGGTTCTCTGATCTACTGCAACTGTCAGAAGCGGTTTATCTGTCCTTCCTTGCAATTCCAGACCTACTGACCATTGGAGAGATTGGATTTGTCATCTGGACTCTCTCTCCACATGACATTACGGGCCATAGGACTTTGGAGATCTAGAACAGTCTTGTTTGGTAAAGGTACAGGACATTGTGTTGAACTCCAGGAGGCAGTCAGTTCATCTGTGCTATGATCAGACGTGGAAAAGTCTCTCTCTCTGGGTAACCAGAGACCAACACAAACCAAGCTTTTGCTTCTTTTCAACTCAGGTGGGAATGCTTAATTTTAAATATCCAGAGTCTTCATATCATCTTTAAAAGTATATCTGACTGCTATCTTGGCTCATCACCACTTAGTTGAGCAAAAAACTGTATTAAGCCACGGTATAGTAAAAAGATTCTTGAAGGGTTTAGTGAACCCACGCCTATATGGGACCTTTATCCTAGTACTTAGTCCGTAATCTTCCCTTTGAACCCATGAGAGAATGTTTCCTGTTTTTTCTCTCAATTAATATAGTTGTCATTGTACCTATTACATTTGCCAGAAGAGTGAGTAAGCTGCAGGCTCGTATTGCTCACTCCCATTTTATGGTCTTTCACAAAAAATATAGTGGTCCTTTGTCCCCACCCAAAATGGCTCCCCTCTCTGTAATGAAGAATAATATAAACACATCTGTTCTTCTTTCAGAAGAGTTTGGAGCACATTCAGCTAGAGTGAAGGCTATTTCTATGGCCTTGCTTAGACATGTTCACATAATAGAAATCTGTAGAGCTGCCTCTTGCAGTTCAACTCATATTTTCACAAAATATTATTCTTATTCCTTGGATTTGGCATCTAGATCAGATGAACAATGTGGTAAAGCAGTATTCATCTCTATTTAACTAGGCTTCCTCATCCCACCATCCATAAGGAGGAGCTTTGATTATCAGAATCCCAAGAATTGGAATATGCAGAGGCTATTCAAAGAAGAAATAAAGATTACTCATGTTCAGAATGACCTTTTGTATATTCAAACTCATGGTCCACTTTCTCCTTTTCCTCAGAGTTCTAATTTCAATTCTTCCCACTACTTGCAGTGTGGTGGGAAGAACTGAGTTGGATTTTTTATTTTATTTTTTACTACTTGTAACCATATTTGGAGGGTGGTAATATTAATTTAAATGCTGTCTGTGAGACACTGAACAGGACAAAAATAAAAGGTAGTCATTAGTCCCTGCTCCAAAGAACATACTGTTTAACTACCAAGACAAAATTCATATATTGGCATTGGTACTCAGAAAATATCTGAATAGTGAATCTGTCGCTCAGCATATGAGAAATCATAGGGAAATTAGCATTCAAACTGTTCTTTTATTGATATGTATGATACTCTGGGGTGCAATCCAGACCAGTGATGGCTTGTGTCACCCCTGCTCTGGCAACCTGGCATGCCTCACAGTGCTTTGCTGCTGTAGATCTCAGTCTGGGCTCCTCACAAACAGCATACAGATTACACCATTAGTGTCTATGTATAGCCACACAGCAACTTGGTCCAGCAACTCTGACCCAGCAGCCTGTTAGCAAACACCAGCCACAATCTTGCTTCCAGCAGCCTTGGTTACTACTTGGAGGGTGACCCCAACACACTCCCAGTCCTGAAATTTCCCCCCAAATGTGTGTTCTGCACTGTCCAGACATATTAGGTCTGTTGCCCTTCTAAGGGGCTCAATATACAACAGTTTGCTCCCCTAAATGAAGTTATCCAAATAACTCACAACACTGCATTAGTTTTAATTAAATAATAAAACAAGTCCATTTAACTACAAAGAGACGTTTTTACAAGTATAAAGCATTAGAAGTCAGAAATGGTTACAAGAGAAATACAGACAAAATGCTCTCTAGGGCTAAATTTAACAAATTAGACTGGGTTCATGATAAAGTCCCTTACCACGTTTCCAATAACATTGCTGACCAGATTCTGAGGCCAGGATCTGCTCCAAAAGTCCAATGGCTGTTTCTTTTGTTGTCTTAGGTAAAAAGGAGAGAGATGGGGTGCTTTTTCTTGCCACTTCTATAGTTCAGTCATCCTTTGAAATGCATTTTCCTGAGGGTTGCCCCTAAGTAAAGTTCATTCCTGCTGTGAGGACAGAGACGAAGTCTGTTGGGGAAAAAAGTTCTGTGCTGCTGTTTGCTAAGAGGGAGATCTGTTTGTTCCTGCCCCATCTCCTTGCCAAGGAATGGCCACTTGATAAGTGATTGCTCTTGTGCTTTGATGATACCTGGCTGGAGGCATCAGCTTGTCCTTTGAGAAGCAGGTTTATCCACTCCCCAGACTTGTCTGGTAAATACACTTCAGCCTTGATTTCAGCTTATGTTGAAACCTTACATATAAGGTTGCAACATGGATTTCACCAGGACATTATTGACAAGCAAATTATTAGTTTTCAAATGATAGCTTACAAGGCATATTTTGTACAAAGATTATTACAATAGTATTTAGGGTGCGAATACAGGGGTGAATTCAGTCCAGTATTGCAGTGCCTTCCTATTAATTCCTTGAAGATCTTTTTGGATGCTGGTGAGATTAATTACACGTTAGTCCAGAATGCATTGACCAAAAAGATTATTTGAGAAGTAGGCAAATAAATAGCAGATGTTTGAATACACTGTTGAGGCAAAAATCTTTGCAGTACAAAGGGGCAAGGAACTTGAGCAGTCAATATTAGAAATACTAAGAATGGGAAATGCTTTGGATATTTGTTCCAGTCTCCTACTTTTTATTGTAAAGTAGTAGTTTTGTGCTTTTTTTGGTCACAGAATATTAATTTTAAGTAAAATGTGCACCATTTTAAAGATTGTAATTTTACCTTTTTCACTGGCTCTGTTGCCTTTTTTAATGTAACATACTGAATATCATGAATTCTGAGAATTTTGTTTCTTACAAGCTCATTCCTGTATTTCAGATAAGTGATTTCAGAAGTTAACTCCAATGACCTCAAAGTATGGAATAGACAGTAAAATTAGACTTAATATTACTGTATTATCTGGAAGTTGTTTCTGAAGCACTTACCAAATATTAAAATCCTGTAGACTTAATCAGGCACATTTTTTTCTATTACTGCACAGCTAATGTTTTCAATATTATGTAATCACAGAGCTTGAAAAGTGAGTGATACATGTTATAAAGTATAACATCTAGCATTTGATGTATTGCAAAGCATAAGGGCTTTTAAAGATTGGTGAGTAAAACTAGCATAATTTGTACTGGCTCATTTTTTTAAACTTAATATTCTCTGACAAAGAGCTATAGTTAATACTTTATTCCGTCACTGCAGAATCTAATGAGTACATTTTGTTTAAAATGTGAAGTATCTATCATAAAAATGATTTAACTATAAATATAATCAGATATTCCTAATCAATTGGGTCTGTTTCCTAGTACAGAAAAGAGAGAAGAAAGTCAAAGACTACAGTAATGGAATCATTCTTGCTACCACCTCTGTGATCTAAAGAGAGAGTGAGTGTGGTTTTACAGATATATAGGCATTTTAATAGTTGAATTCTGCACAATGATAGCTAGTAAAATGGCTTTCTGGAACTGTTGAGTTACATTTGACATGTCTGTGGATAGTGTGATTTCAGCTATTAATCAGGTTGCAGTCAGTGTGCAGGTTTATAATGGCCTTTCATTCAAGTATGGTACGACTTCCATGAATAGTTCATTTCATGTTGTATAAAGCTGTAATTAATTTCCAGTAGAATTGAGGACACCTGCAGCTACTTTTCAACCCACTGTTGTATTTTAAAATTTTATAGGAATAAATTCTAGTGAGAAGGGAAAAATGCATATGAAAAAAGCATCAACATAATTTTACTATAAGATTTTGCTTGCAAAAGAAATTCTGAAATAGTTGCAATATGTAGCTCATGTGTCTTAAATTCTAACTACTTTTTGATGCAGCACAAAATCATCCTGGTTTCTTAATTTTCTGCTGTTAAAATAAAATCCTGTTTTCCCACAGAACAAGTATATAATAGTAATGCAAGCTTCCCTGTAGTTGGGGCTTCTATTTTGGGGGGGTTATTTTTTTGAATTTTATATAGCTGTCCAAAAATCAGGAGTTTTTGAGGCTTCCTGTTTGTGTATACTGTAATGAGTAACGTATATTATATATATTACTCTTTACAGCAATATATACTGTGTACTGTAATGAGTAATCTCTTTGTAATTTTCACAAATGAGCTTTAATGTAGTAATGTTTCAGATAGTACTATATTAAAGCACACTTGGTAACTTTTAGTGCACATCAGTATGGTATACACAGATCATTTAATGTGCAATATGCTAATATGCTCTAAAAATCCAATCACTGTGGTCTTCCTTACTGTTCCACCGAGACAAGTCCTTAGATACAAGTATCCATTTCCATTGTTGTTCTGTTGTTTATTGGATAAACACCAATTTTCTTTTTAAAAAAATCATGGTGTTTTATAGATGTTTATCAGTTAAAACCTAAAATCAGAAACTCTATACCTATATTGCCTTGCTAATAATCCTTAACTGTCTTGGAGGGACCAACTATAGGGGAAGAAGGAAGTTGAAGGGTTACCAAATGATTACAGAAATTAATTGCGAGATTAAAAAAAATTAATCATAATTAATTGCAATTTTAATTGCAGTGTTAATCACACTCTTGTCTTATTGAAGAGGTAAGATTTTTTTATCTCAAAGTCAGTGTTCTGGACATGGGAGGGGTGTGGGAGAAGGGTAAATTCTTGATCCTCTTTGGGTTGGGTTTCTGAGCTTGCAAGGCTCACCACTTGTTCGAAGAGGAAGAGAGTTTCATCTTAGAAATCAGCACTCAGTGTACAGGGAAGATAGGGGGGAGGAAGCAATGACTTGTGCAGAAGGAGGGTCTGGGAGGACGGGGTGACGACGGGGGAAGGGACAAGCAATGACTTGTTCAGGAGGAGGGTGAGGGAGATGTCTTGTTGCTGCTTCTGGAAGGGTGGTTTCTGTGTGCTTGCCTCATCTGAGCGAGCCCTTGTTTGTAAGGGAGGGTGGATTTTACTGTCGGGACTTGGCATGTGGAAGGGGAGGAGAGGCTGGTGCAGGGAGCCTGGGTTCGCCAGGCTTCTGTTCTCTATGTGGTACCTCTGGAGCAAGGGGCCAGCCAGGGGCAATTGGGCACGTCTGGAGGGTGGAGGTCAGTCCCTGGAGCAAGGAGCCAGCTGGGGGAAATGGGGTATGGCTTGGAGGGGGTTGGTCCCTGGAGCAATGGATCAGCTGGGGGCAGTGGGACATAGCAGGGTCAGGATCCCTACCTCTCTGCTGGAGCCTGGATGGAAGCCATTTCCTCTTTTCTTCTCTCCTCTTCTCTTCTCTTCCCACCCTCTGGAGGTGATTGGGTTACTGTGCCTGACTGGACACTGTCAGGTCCCTCCGCAGCCAATGCCTCTCTCCCCACCCAGAGGTATGCTATTAACGCCATTACAAATTTAATACATTAATTTTGTTTTCCATTAATTGCAGGCATTAGCTGCGATTGACAGTCCTATCTGATATCACTTGTAATGTTTGTGATGTGGAGACCATCATTAGTAACTGCACTGATAACGATAACATTTATTGTAGGCCTATAAATCATTATATGCTGGTCACTTTCCATTTTTATGAACCTGAGTTGGATTCAAACTAATGATTGAGAATAATTCCATTATTGGTCCACAAAATCATCTAATCCCTTTGTAAATTTTAATATAATTAGTATCAGTGATAAAACTCTTAGTGACTACTAACTTATATAATGTAATTGCCCATGTGATATGGAAATAAAAGGAAGTTGTTATGGCTATAGATTTTATTTGCTTGGGTGTCTTTAAATAACTAAATGTTTAATGTTCATGAAAAAGAAATTTTGTTTGTTCTAACTTTGAATATTCTCTTTGAAGAACTTGCTACAGTGTATGAATGCATTTGTCATTGTTATATGGTGCAATTTTGAAGAAAATGAGCACTCAACATTACTTGGTCACTAACAGAGATCAGAGAGGGATAAGTGCAGAAGGAGAGCTTTGATATCCCACCAGTTATTGCCCTCGAATGGTGCATAAAATTTAACTCAGTACAAATCCTCAACAGAGGAAGACTAGATTTTCAGAAAAATGTGCAAAAAGTTGTCTATGAATTATCTACATCACTTCAACTATTTATTCCTTAATGTAAGTTGATCTGCATTAGTGAGCCTCAAAAAAAACACACAAAAAAAACAACAACCCTGATGGTCTCACAGTATAAAGAATTTCAGAAGACCAGGAATCTAGTCTCTAGAACTACAGAAATGAAATGCAGGAGGAGAGAGAACTTAAGTTGTTATATGCATTTTGCCACTTGGTCAGGATTATTCCCTACCTAGCATGGTTTTTTCCCAGTGTTCTATCCCTTTTTTTTTAATGAGTCAAAAATGTAATTTGAGCACTTCCTATGGGAGTTGTCGACTTCTAACAGATCTGAAAATTATGAAATATTTTTGGTGGCCAGATTAAAGTTTCCTTTATCTCACTTCATCCTATTACTTTTTTTTGTACTTCAGCGTATCTCCCTAAATAATTCTCCTAACTTTGGTGATCAGACTCTTCAAATATTACCTATGTGTAGACTGTTACATCCCCTTAGTGAGTAAGCTGTATATGTAATTCTTGTATTTCTTCATTCTGAAAACGAGTCTATTCAGTCCCTTAATAGTTTTTGTTGCTCTTCTCTGAATTCCTAGAAATTTGTTGCTCTTTCTCTAGTACTGAGAGTCTAGAAATTAACACAGAATTCCATATGTAATATCATCTCTCTCTTTTACTAAGAGACACTATAGTCTCACTGGTCAGTTGAAAACTGAAGTGGTTTTTCTGTCCATATTGCAACCCCAAATGTTTAAAAATAACGAGTCAGGCTCACTAAAGTCATGAGATTGGCTTTACAATCATGAAATTATGTAAAAATAATAATTTGGTGTTATTTTTATTTGCCGTCTGCTTTTTGAGCCTTTACTGGGGTCACATTTTGAAGCTTTCTACAAAGCCACGAGGGCTAGAAACGTCCTTTTTCTTTAAGAATGAAGGCTGAAATCATCACATATTCACTTGACTCCGGGAGCTGGGGCTTTAAGGAAAACAATAATTATCATAAGACTCATGACAAAATCATGAGTTGGTATTTTTTTTTCAGCATTGCTGCTTTCCAATCACAGGCGCCGACTTTCCATTGTGCCGGGGGGTGCTTGACCCCTGACTCTGCCCCAGGCCCCACCTCCATTCCACCCCTTCCCTCAAGACCCCACCCCACCTCTTTCTGCCCTGTTCTGCCCCCTTCCGCAAGCACGCCTCAACCTCACTCCTCTGCCTTGTCGCCCGAGCCTCCTGCATGCTGCAAAACAGCTGATTGCAGCGAGTGGGAGGCACAGGGAGGGAGGGGGAGGCGTTGATTGGCGGGGCCTGCTGATGAGCAGGAGGCGCTTGGGGGAAGGTGAGGTGCTGATGGGGGGCTGCACCCACCGTTTTTTTTCCCCGGGTGCTCCAGCCCCGGAGAACCCACGGAGTTGGCGCCTGTGTTTCCAACTACACCTCTACCCTGATATAACGCCACCCGATATAACAATTTGGATATAACGCGGTAAAGCAGTGCTCAGGGAGGAGGGGCTACGCACTCTGGTGGATCAAAGCAAGTTCGATATAATGCGGTTTCACCTATAATGCGGTAAGATTTTTTGGCTCCCAAGGACAGCGTTATATCGGGGTAGAGGTGTACATCTTCCTCTTAAGGAATACTTGTGTTTCAGATAAATTTTCATCAGATACATTTTTCCAGCCTGAGTCCCTTTTTCTTTTTTTCCCCTTACTGGTGTCCATAACAACTTGAATCTAACACACTCTGCATATAAAAGATGTGTTGTTTTATGATACATCCCTCCTGGATAATTGATAAAGGCCTACATTTTCAAAAGCGACTAATGATTCTGCGTGCCTAACTTCTGACACCATAAAAGGACCTGTTTTTCAGAGGGCAGGTGCTTAACACATCTGAAAATCAGATGCCTGAAGGTGTCAGAAATTGCGCACACAAATATCATTAATCTCTCTTGGTCTAACAGCTATTCCTCCAGCACTCCTGGAGTCATCCAAGCCTGCTTCTCTTTTTCATGCATACACCTTTCCTCCTTCAACTCTGTAATGTTTCCCATGGATTTTGCTTTAATCTGCCCTGACATTGCTTTTATTTTGGTTCACGTTTTATGGATTAAAGGACAGCAGGATGACCAAAGTGCTATACACCATCATATACACACAAAAAATAACATCTGTAGTTATATATCTGTACCAGCTTATAACTAAGGATATGTCTATGCAATGCAGCTTTTAGCAACCCGGCTGTGCCGCTACAGCTGTGCCGCTAAAAGGCACGCAGTGTAGCTGCTGTTTGTCGGCAGAAGAGTGCTCTCCTGCCGACAAAAAAATTCCACCCTCAACGCGCAGCAGCAGATTTGTCATCAGGAGAGCGCTCCTGCCAACAAAGCACTGTTCACACCAGCGCTTTTCGTCCATAAAACTTTTGTCGTTAGTGTGTGTGTGTGTGTGTGTGTGTGTTTTTCAACACCCCTTAACAACAAAAGTTTTGCCAATGAAGTTCCAGTGTACACAAAGCTTAAGTGGTAGTTTTTGTGTGTCTTGTGAGAATATCTGGAAGTATGTTAAAATGCAATTAAACTCTCAATGTATATATGTCCATAACTAGAGAATACTGTTGTTTTAATTATTCTAACAGCATCTTTTCATATATATCCATATGATCATATAGTTCATCTGGTGTTGTTGACAGTATCCTGTGGTATAATCAAGCATCAGGTCCATAATATGTATTAAAGGATTTAAGTTGAAGACTACAGTTATAAAAAAAAAAATAGCCATGTTAAATTTAAGATGCTTTAACGCATCTACAGTTTTATAATATTTTAACTTCATTGGGTATGCTTCCTTATTTATTTGTACTCTATCAAAATCTAAGCAGAACTGGTCATTCTGTAAACATGATACAAATAACATTTTATTTTCTGCAGGTCATGTCTCTCATGCTTGTTTGCGGATTCTGGCATCTTCTGTTCCTACACATTTGTTATTGGAACCTTGGGGGATAGTTACTTGTTTAGAATAAAAACATTATAATGGGTCATCTCCCCGATTTACAACATAACTTAATGTTCCAAATATTCCTGGAGTATTACTGCCTGAAAAGCTATAATATATGAAGGCATCAGCTGAAAATAATGGCAAAATGTGAAATGATCAAACTGCATCCATTTGCCAGCCAGTTAAAGCAAATCATTCTGATGTGGTTAGATTAAATAGCTGCCGTCATTCATGTATAGTATTATCCCTAAGGGAAAACTGCACTGAGACATCTTTCTGTCATCCCTTTGTATGCTTTTATGAGGGAACTGAAAACATTTTGCAATCTGAGGGCCAGAATCTGCATACTTTCACTCAACAGTAGTTGGGTTAATCAGTGGGAGTGCTCACATGAATAAGGATTATCCTTAAGATTTTGCAGAAACCAGCATTTACAATTTGGACAATGGATGAATTAATTCAACTTTTAAAAATATATATACAATATGTTTAAAATATAAATATTTAAAAGCAGCATTTCTTTATTTGTCTCTTTCTTCCCCTGCACTCTCTCATATCTGACTGGTTGTTTGGGGTAAAGGGAACAGTAATAAAATAGTCCTCAGCTTTGTCTGTTTCTTTTGTAATTAAATGTTCTGTGATTACGGTATATTTATTTAGATAAGTGAGTCCCTGACTAACATTTTGGGGGGTCAGCATGAGGCGCAGACTTGTGAAACTTACTTTGTATTGACATCAGAAGAATTTTAACAGCCATCTTAAAATTCAGATTCACAAAAATGTTTGGTAAACAGGCACTGTTGAATGTTATTTTATGAAGTGCTGCAAAGAACATAACACTAGGGGAGGAAAGAGTGGTAATGTGTACATGGCAAGGTTAATCTTGAAATCTTAAATTAGTATTTTGCTGCCTTTTCATTCTGGGTAACATTTTGGTAAATGTTTTCGTTCAAACTGTCAGCAGAATGAATGGCAGTAATTAAAACCTCCATTGTCTTTTTTACTCAAGGAAAGCTTTTTGTTGTTGTTGTCATGGTGACACTTGAGTGACAGTTTGAAAGTGAGTAATTGCTAGTGAGAGCTTTATTATAAACATTTAAAATGTTTCAGAAAGATTTGCAGGACAAAATTGCAGATTTCCTTAATGGGCTTTTAGTATAAAAGAAAACTATCTTGATGGTGGTTTTGGTGCAGCAATTTTTTTGAATAAGTATGTCTGAAATATCATTGCTAATTGTTTCATCTTCAAAAATACAGCACATGGTCTCATGAAAACCAAATGGATAATTAGGAACTGCTAGTTGATAAAACCATTAAAAATTGTCAGCTCCCTTCAAGTAATATTACCTTACATGGATTTGATTTTCTTTTAACAGCCTTTCCTTTTACAGTTAAGTACAATTCCTTGTTTTATGAAATGCAATGTTATCCCTTTTGTACTTGACTTCTGTATTGCATTTATAGCACCATGAAGACCAGAACATGTTTTTGAAATTAGAGATTTTACTGTGTCATTTATGGGAAGCTTTTCTTGTGGATACAAGGTATCCATCAGTCCAGCTAAAGAAGAAACTCACTTAGCTGACAGCATTAGTAGGATTTTATCCTCTCTGAAACACCCACAGGATAAGAAATTAACCATTTGTTAGACAGCAGAGAAATGCTGGGAATCAGGGTTTCTGGGCTCTACTCCTCGGTTTTGGGGAGAGGTAGGAAAGTGGTCTTGGTTAGAGTATGGGATTAAGATTTATAACTCTTGGGTACTATTAATATTTATGTAGTGCTTACTCATATGTGGGTCTCAAAGTTGGTTATGAAAGAGTAGTCCTTGTGACATTGCACTCCATATGTTTTATGAAAATATGCTTATGAATGTGAATATAATGTAACTGGAATATGCTTTATGCAAAAGGTCTCTTGTAAGGTATCATTACAAAGCTTATAATCTACTGAGTGTGTTCATCTTATTTGTATGCGTGTATCATCCTTGTATCTGAAGCTATAAATATGAAGTATAACTCTGAGGTTCTATTATAACTATGCAAAGTGTGGGCCATTAATGGTGGCTTAGAATCTTGATGGCTCCCATTGACTAGGACAATTGGTTGTAAATGGGTTTATTTACCTGCAACCCTTCCTGTGTACGTGTGGGCCACCCCACGGGTAATGAAGAATGAGGTCTCACAGGACATGTGACCATGTCACATGATACTGGAATCCATCTTAAATCTGGTACTTTTCCATTTAGAAGGGGTGGGGACCCAGAGACACAAAATATTCCTGTCTTGGGCCAAAGCTATAAAAGGGTGTGAAACAGAAGAAAGAAGGCAGCCAGTCATGAGAACACCTCTGCTTTTCACCTAAGATGTCTGCTAGAACTAAGAAGGACTGTACCAGGGAAAGAATTGGGCCCAGACCAGGAAGGAGTCTAGTCTGTGAAAGAAGCTTATTGGAACATCTCTGAGGGTGAGATTTTACTTGTAAACAGTTTCTTAATGTATTAGGCTTAGCCTTGTGTGTTTTTGCTTTATTTTGATTGGTGACTTACTTTGTTCTGTCTGTTATTACTTGAAACTACTTAAATCCTACTTTTTATACTTAATACAATTACTTTTGTTTATTAATTAACCCAGAGTAAGTGATTAATACCCAGGGAGCAAACAGCTGTGCATATCTCTCTATCAGTGTTATAGAGGGCAGACAATTTATGAGTTTACCCTGTATAAGCTTTATTTGAGGTTTGGATCTCATTGGGAGCTGGGTGATAGGTGACCTGCTGAGCAGTTTTTGGTTAAAGTCTGCAGCTTCAGGGGCGTGGACAGACCTGGGTCTGTGTTGCAGCAGGCTAGTGTGTCTCTGGTTCAACAAGGCAGGGGTTCTGGAGTCCCAAGCTGGCAGGGAAAACAGGCTCAGAGGTAATTCTACCACGTCAGGGGACAGTCCCAATGGGGTCTCTGTGACCGAACCCACCACAGTCCTATTCTAGGCATGAAAGTGATCACATACTTTTGGCATACTTGTTCTGAAAGGCATTGGGTGTAGTGGGTGATATTTGGGTCTATCACGAACCTGTGTTCTGTTTCCAAGTCGGCCAGAAGTGACCTTGTGCAACCTTCTTACATTTTCTTCTCTAAAATACTTGTCTACCTCTTAAAATAGGGATACAAGTCCTGGATCAATAAGTATTGTGGAGTACAAAAAATTATTAAAACCAATCTTTGGAAGAGGTAAAACTGGAACTCATGATGCCCTGGCTTCTAGCGCAATGGAATTTCCATAGGCCAAAGGGTATTTTGATGGGGAAAAGCAAAAGCAGGCAGGAGATGGTCTCTTTCGATCATATAGCAATGCAGAAAGATGGGGCCTGGCTGCATACACAGTGTAGCTGGAACATTCAGAAAAATCTGGAACAAGTTGTACTGAGCATCTGTGATGGCATTTTTCCACAATTTCTAATTTGGCCAAACAGAACTGACTTTTTTGAAGACAGTAACAGGTCTGGGATTTTATTACCAAAATTTTGTGTCTACATAATTAAGATTTTTGGGGTTTCTTAAATGCTTTCAAATAATTTAGAGCTGACTCCACTCATATAAACACAGAAGAATTAGGTGCTTTTGAAGTATATTACTAGAACACCAGAAATAAGAGATGTTGAGGTGATTTAATATGATTGACCTTCTTTTGTTTGTTTGACTGGTCATAAACTAGAAAATGGACAAGAGCAACCAGAAGGGCCAGTTATCAAAGATGCTATCACCCATAAAAACAAAGTTACTAGGAAACTGGTTGAGTGAAGTATGAGGAGGGCAGAATGTACTACTGCGGCTGTGTTCTAGAACTCCAAAAGAGAATTCAAATGCTACAGTTGCATAGCAAGTGCTTGATAGTTTTTCACTATTAAAGATTTGGGGAAAATATTAAGGAAGCTTATAGGACCAGTGCAATTTGAACATTAAACCATTTACTAGGGGGCAGCAGAATATCTGTCCCATCTGCTTTTAGGCATTTAAAATGTTTTTCAGTAGTACAGGGGAGCCTTGGGCTTAAGAGAATGTAAGGCTGAGAGAAGTCTCAGATGCTTGATAACAGAATAAAACCATATATATTGATTCTGAGGTTTTAAATTAAACAGTACTTTTATTTTTAATTTTATTGTGGAGGTTCTAAGCTCCATAGTTGAAGTGGAGTTGGAATTTCCATGTATTTAGTTCATTTTATTTATTTTCAGTGAAGCTCAAATAAGTTTTAGTGGCAAATTTGAACCACTTCCATTATTAATTTTGAGGACAGTTTTGAAAAAAATTATTTACTCTGTTTAAAGTTGTAAATATTTGTAAGTGTTTTAAATTGTCTCCCTTTCTAAACTGCTCCTTTTTGGATCATTGTAGCTCAGACAATACTCTTATTTCAGATTTATAACTATGAGTAGATCTCCGTTACAGAAGTTATGCTAAAACCTCTGATAATACTAATGTATTTATATTCATCATAACATTAGTTTTTTTGGTATTGGAGGAGATGGAGATCTCAATGTCTGTTGTGGGTATATGGGTGTTGGAGAGAAATTGCCTTCAGGTGCTGGGATTATCTGCAACTCCTTTTGCAGGGAAGCTTTAGTGGGAGCTGCAGGGGGCAGAGAAAGCCAGGTGAGGAAGCTGAAGAGCAGCTCTTCTGTACATGAGCAGAAAGAAGGGGGAAATCCAAGTGCTTACATGTCTGTTCTAGCCAATGGACCTGCTAATGCTCATGCATGGAGGAATCCTGCACTTGTGAACTAGAAAGCATTTGTTGCAGTAGCATTCACCTACCGCAGAAGCTTAGCGGGTCCCCAGCTTCTAACACACCAACCAGTCCAGTCTTTCAGGTGGTAGGCCCTAAGTATTGTCTGGTTCCTGGGTTGTGAAATCGGTTTTGCTGCAATAGAGCCTAGGCCCCTTGCAAACTCTTTATTCTCCTCGCCCAATACCATAAATCCTCGCCCATGTCAATCAACTTCCTCTGCTGCCATTGCCACATCCCCCTTATATTCCTCCTGTATTCAACATTCCTCATTGCCCCTGCCTCTCACATGCCTGCTAAACACTACCCTTCTCATTTTTACTTAAAACGAAATTACCTCTTGAGGGGGAAAATGAACTGTGAAAAGCCACCAACAGCCTTAACTCTGGTCCTGTTTCACAGAGTTCTGTCATCCATTGCAATTTGAAACCTTAACTTTTAGTTCCTATTACACATATTAATTTAGCTTCTAGACCAGGGGTAGGCGACCAGGGCCGGCTCCAGACCCCAGCGCGCCAAGCGCGCACTTGGGGCAGCATTTTGCTGGCAGGGCGGCAGGCGGGTCCGGCGGACCTTCCGCAGTCATGCCTGCGGGAGGTCCACCGGAGCCGCGGGTCCAGTCGACCTCCCACAGGCATGACTGCGGACGGTTCGCTGGTTCTGCGGCTCTGGTGGACCTCCCGCAGGCATGCCTGCGGATGCTCCACCGGAGCCGCGGGACCAGCGAACCCTCCGCAGCTGCGGGAGGTCCCCTGGAGCCGCAGGACCAGCGGACCCTCCGCAGTCATGCCTGCGGGAGGTCCGCTGGTCCCGCGGCTCCGGTGCACCTTCCGCAGGCATGACTGCTTGGGGCGGCCAAATTCCTAGAGCCGCCCCTGTAGGCAACCTATGGCACGCCTGCCAAAGGTAGCATGCAAGCTGATTTTCAGTGACACTCACATTGCCCGGGTCCTGCCCACCGGTCTGGGGGCTCTGCATTTTAATTTAATTTTAAATGAAGCTTCTTAAACATTTTAAAAACCTTATTTACTTTACGTACAACAGTAGTTTAGTTATATATTATAGACTTACAGAAAGAGACCTTCTAAAAACGTTAAAATGTATTGCTGGCACACAGAACCTTAAATCAGAGTGAATAAATGAAGACTCGGCACACCACTTCTGAAAGGCTGACGACCCCTGTTCTAGACAGTGTCTTCATTATGTGTATGTTAATATTTTTCTATAAGTATAAATTGCAGGATGGCATTGTGGCCCAGTAGATAGAGCACTGTGTTGGGACTCGGGAAACTTGGCTTATTCCTGGCTCTGCCACTAGTCTGTTGTGTGATGTTGGGCAAGTGACCTGCTCCTCCCTGTGACTCAGTTTTCCACCTCTGTAAAATATAGATAATGAGACTGACCTGTTGTATAAAATACACTGAGACTGATGGATAAAATATAAATTTATAAAATAAATATGTTGTTTAATTTAAAAAAATCTACTGCAAGTTACTTTTAAAACTCAGGAGACTTATCCTTTTTTTTTAGAAGAAGCCTTACAAACAGTTTGTAGGTTAAAAAAAAAAAAGAGCTAAAGGAAGAAAATGTGTGTATTTTCTAATAATGCTAATATGGTACTTGAAAATACATATGCCTTTCTGTATATTGTTCTCCAATATTTTGTTGTGATTAATTATAATGACTAAATTAAAAGAGAAGTGAAAAGGTGTAAAACCTTAAAGCCAGTTCAGAATCTAGGTCATAGGAGGCAGTTTCTCTTCAGGCTTTGCTACAGTTAATGAGCAAACTATGAACCTCGCTACAGTAATGCTCCCCGAACATTTTTGTTTTGAAAGAGAAGTGGTTTATACATTTATGATGATGACTATCTCCTTCACCCTCAAATCCCTTCTTTTTTTCTGAGGCATCTGGAGTCAAACAAGATTTTTTTTTTAAATAAACATAGCATTGGTTCCTTTCATTTCACACTAAATGATTGATTTGTTTTAATATTTCACAATTTAGCATTGATTATGCTTCCCAATATATTTCAAAAGTTTTGGATCTTCTTTGAAATACTGCCTAAGACAAATAACATTGTAGGGTTCTGGTATCCTGATCCTGCAAGGTGCTGAGGTTCAGCTACTTCTGAGAGATGTGAGTGCTTCTCAGGATCAAACCTAAATTGAAGATATTTTAGCACATTTTGTTTCACTTACCCTGTAAATGCCTTCCCGTCATGTCTTGGTTTAATGACCATGAACTGTTATCATTTTCCGCTGCTCTTTTTTCTAATTGAAATGCACAGACCCTTCCAGGAGATCTACAATACAATCGACATTAACAGGACTGTATACAGATGATCTAAGCAAACATTTTACAGACCAGTATACTGCAGTCAAAGTGCATCTTTGACTGGTCTCATGTGGTTTGTGAGAGAATTATGTAAAAATATGCCAGACATATTGCCCCAACTATGTCTGGCATAGTATAAAATAATTGACTGTTAGTTTTACTGTATTCAGTCTAAACATGTCTAGATGAAAGAGAAAACTGAATGTACTTTCCCAACATATAGATGGCAGTAACCTGGCTCTAGAACCATGTGACACTATGTTTGCCTTATTGCCCGTGATTGTGATACAACTCATTGTGTACAATAGTTTTGTAAAAAGACTTTATTACTTTTATTGACACTTCCGATTTTCAGACAGTTATGCAGTAGTTTCAAGCGTCATCAAAGAACCAGGCGGGTCAAACCCACAAGAATCTAGACAGACACATTAAATTGCACTAATTAAGTAGTAAATGAAACTGGCCCTTAAAGGTAAATGCTGATGTATATAATTGCCTTATATCTATTGGTTAGTATTAATGAAAGGGCAATCTAAATTAACATTTTTCTCTTCGGCTGGTCAAGAGGTAGTTGTAGAACAACTGGTTTAGTGAATGTCAAGATTCCTTCCCCACTCTGAACTCTAGGGTACAGATGTGGGGACCTGCATGAGAACCTCCAAGCTTAACTACCAGCTTATATCTGGTTTTGCTGCCACTACCCAAATTATTTATGGGTCATTTGGGAAACTCTGTCTACATTCCCCCCCAGAATATCTCCCTCCCAAGTACTATAACCCTTCCGTGCGTAGCCTTGAGAGACTTCTCCACCAGGTTCCTGGTGAACACCGATCCAGACCCTTGGATCTTAAAACAAAGAGAAATTAACCATTCCACCTCCTTTCCCTCCCCCCCACCCAATTCCTGGGGAGTCCAGATCCAACCCCCTTGGATCTTAAAACAAGGAAAAATCAATCAGGTTCTTAAAAAGAAGGCTTTTAATTAAAGAAAGAAAGGTAAAAATCATCTCTGTAAAATCAGGATGGAAAATAACTTTACAGGTTAATCAGATTCAAAGAGCCCAGAGGAACCCCTCTAGCCTTAGGTTCAAAGTTACAGCAAACAGAGGTAAACCCTTTAGCAAAAGGAATATTTACAAGTTGAGAAAACAAAGATAAACCTAACACGCCTTGCCTGGCTGTTACTTACAAGTTTGAAATATGAAAGACTGGTTCAGAAAGATTTGGAGAGCATGGATTGATGTCTGGTCCCTCTTAGTCCCAAGAGCGAACAATAGCCAAAACAAAGAGCACAAACAAAAGCCTTCCCCCCACCAAGATTTGAGAGTATCTTGTTCCCTTATTGGTCCTTTGGGTCAGGTGTCAGCCAGGTTACCTGAATTTCTTAACCTTTTACAGGTAAAAGGATTTTGGTGTCTCTGGCCAGGAGGGATTTTATAGTATTGTACATAGGAGGGCTGTTACCCTTGCCTTTATAGTTGTGACAGTGAACATGCCATTTTTGTATATAAGGCACCTGGCTTTTTGATGTAGATTCATTTGCTCCCAAAAGTACCTTACCTTATACCTTGGGGTATATTTTTTCTTCTATACAAGCCCACACAGTTTCCTTGAAGAATAGCAGGAATTCTTTGTTTTTAAGTTGAGACTGTATCCTTTAGAGTATGAAACTTTTTTCTGTAGGGTAAAGTAGATCAGTTAAATTCAGATGCATTATTTTAATTTTCATTTCTTCTAATAATCTTCCAGAGAGACTAGTAAGCAACATAAATGCTCCCTTATCTTGCTGAGGATGTTGCCTTTTCAGTAGTCAGTTGTGCTCTGTAGCCTGGGAGCAGGAGAGTCTCCTGGTAGAACACTACTATTAGATCACCAACCTGGTTTGAAGCACCTGGAATTTTATTGTGCTAGATTCTTGACTTTTATAGTCAAATAACAGCTGACAGCAGACTCTTATTTCTATTTTCAAACATTCACTCATAAAAGCCAGACATACATTTCATAATTCTGTACTGACTTGTTTCCATTGTTTTTAATGAGAAATGAGAAAATTAATCTTTTGGCTCTGAGTTAGGAAAGTATCATTATTCAGGACAGCACTTAAAAATAAGCTAACAGTTAAACATGTGTTTATATGCTGTACCAAATAGGGATGGACTTAAGCATGTGTGTAAATGTTTTTCTGAATCCAGGGCCTTTGTATCTGAGACAAGTGAAATGAAAAATCTTATTAATAGAATTCCTAAATTCTTTGTCCTTACGTGACTCTTCTTTTTTAATTTTTAAAAATATAATTTTATTTAATTTTTACAATAATGTTTACCACAATGTGTGTGAACTGAAAGCACAGTCTTGAAGTGTATACTTACAAAAAATTATCAGTATATTCCAATGAAAGCAATGATAAAATTGGGAATAAAGTGATCTGATTGTCTAAAAAGAATGCATAGCTGTGACGATAAAAATCATCATAGCTCAGAATATGAAGCTCATCCTTTTAATAAGCACACTGCGGACATTTTTAAAAAAATAGTATTTGATTATAAAAATTTAAAACTATAATAAAGTTCCAAATGCTTTCATGCATGAATTACAGTGTACATATTGGCAGAATGTTTCTTATGGCATGTGTCTTACAAACACACTCAATATGAATTAGTACACACACCGTAACAACACATCATGTTGTTTAAATGTCAAATGCACCATTCCAGAAGCTAGTAACAACAAATGTTCTCTATTCTGTGGATAATAAAAGCAGACATGATTATGAGGAACAGGAAAAAAAATTGCTTCTGAGGTCTTCATTTTACCCTTCTTAGTATTTCCTTCACCACATCTCAACGATGATGTCCATTCATATATATATCCCTCATTCTTACTTTATATAACATCAAGTTGCTTTTTGCTTTTCCTTTTCATTTCACCAAGTTAAAGAAAGAGGCATTGTGCCAAAATTAGTATTTTACATAATGCAGTTAATTTGATTTAACATGCCAATTTATTTAACACAATGAAAAGATTATTTATTATTCCTGACCTTCTGTAATCCCTTTAATCTGTTATTAAAACCACATTTTCACTTTGCATCTAACCCCCAAGGGCACATTCTGCTTGGCTTTCTCATTTGCATAGTCCCATTGGCTTCCATAGGACAACTTGTGTGAAAAAGGGAAGCAGAATGCGACCCTTCATTTTTATGTTTCTGTAGATTTTTAGGCCTGGTCCACACTAGGACTTTAATTCAAATTTAGCAGCGTTAATTCGAATTAACCGTGCACCCGTCCACACCAGGAAGCCATTTAATTCGACATAGAGGGCTCTTTAGTTCGAATTCTGTACTCCTCCCCAACGAGGGGAGTAGCGCTAAATTTGACATGGCCATGTCGAATTAGGCTAGGTGTGGACGGAAATCGATCTTAGTAGCTCCGGAAGCTATCCCACACTGCGCCACTCTGTTGACACTCTGGACAGCAGTCCGAGCTTGGATGTTCTGATCAGCCACACAGGAAAAGCCCCGGGAAAATTTGAATTCCTTTTCCTGTCTGGCCAGTTTGAATCTCATTTCCTGGTTGGACATCGGGGCGAGCTCAGCAGCACCAGCAACGATGCAGAGCTCTCCAGCAGAGGAGTCCAGGCAATCTCTGAATAGAAAGAGGGCCCCAGCATAGACTGACCGGGAAGTCTTGGATCTGCTCGGTGTGTGGGGCGAGGAGTCTGTGCTTTAGGAGCTGCGCTCCAAAAAACGGAATGCAAAGACCTACGAGAAGGTCTCCAAAGCCATGACAGACATCCAGCCGGGATGCAACGCAGTGTCGCCTGAAAATCAAGGACCTGAGACGAGGCTACCAGAAGACCAAAGCGGCAAACGGACGCTCCGGAGCCTGCCACCACTGCCCCACCAGTGACCATGGACTCTGATGATGGGATAGTGTCGACGGCCAGTTCCTCGGCGATGTTCGTGGACGGGGAAGATGAGGAAGGGTTTGTGGAGGACGAGGCAGGCGACAGCGCTTACAACGCTGGTTTCCCCGACAGCCAGGATCTCTTCATCACCCTCACGGAGAGCCCCTACCAACCCTCCCCGGCCGTTAACCCGGACCCTGAATCAGGGGAAGGATCAGTCGGTAAGTGCTTTAAACATGTAAACTTTTATTATTAATGGAACAGGAATCTGAACTATGTGAAAAGGAGGTCTATATATATGGGGATAGAACAGAAATCCTCCTGGGAGATCTCCACGAAGCTCTCCTGGAGTAATCGAAAAGCCTCCGCAGGAGGTTCCTGGGGAGAGCTGCCTTATTGGGTGCTCCGTGGTAGCACACTTTTCCGCGCCAGGCTTTCATGAGGTACTCAGGGAGCATTGCCTCCCCGAGCACGGCTGCATAGGGCCTTGGTTTGTGCTGGCTTTCACGCAGCATGCGCTCTCTATCTCCTTCAGTGACCGTCCTCAGGGTGATCTCGCTCGGAGACTCCTGCATCTAATTAGGGGAATTACTGTAATGTTACGCCTGGTCCAAAGTATTTTTAAAAAATCTCCGGACAGACGGCGTAGCAGAGACTCAGCACGCTGCTGCGTGACAAGCGTAACGGAAAGCCAAAGAATCAAATGGACGCTCATGGAGGGAGGGGGGACTGAGGACGCAAGCTATCCCACAGTTCCTGCAGTCTCCGAAAAGCATTTGCATTCTTGGCTGATCTCCCAATACTGTACGGTCAAACACATTGTCCGCGGCGGTTCAGGGCATAGCTCGTCAATGTACCCCCCTCCCCCGCCCCCAGAAGGAAAAGGAAAAAAAATCGTCTCTTGACTCTTTTAAATGTCACCCTATGTGTACTGAATGCTGCTGGTAGACGCGATGCTGCGGCACTGTACTGTAGCATCCTCTTCCCCCCCCCCCACCTCATGGGTGGCTGATGGTGCAATAAGACTGATATCCGTCGTCATCATCATCAGCCTTGCTGTAGATGGTGTAGTGCAATACGACTGGTACCCGTCCTCGTCATCAGCCCATAAGTAGACGGCCTGCTAACCGTCTTCATCATAGCAACAGGGGGCTGAGCTCCATCAGCCCCCACCCTTCATGTGTAAAGAAAAGATTCTGTACTGCCTGGACAATCATAGCAGCTGGAGGCTGCCTTCCCCTCATTTCATTTCAGTAACAAGTCACTGTTTCTTATTCCTGCATTCTTTATTACTTCAGCACACAAATCAGGGGACACTGCAACGGTAGCCCGGGAAGGCTGGGGGAGGAGGGAAGCAACAGGTGGGGTTGTTGCAGGAGCACCCCCTGTGAATGCCATGCAGCTCATCATTCCTGCATAATCTGACACGGAGCGGCTGTGCTCTCTGGTTCTCTGAAGCACTGGATCTCTACTACACTAGCCCCATATTCTATGCAGGAATTATTCTATTTTTAGATACCATAAAGGAGGGATTGACTCGGGGAGTCATTCCCAGTTTTGTCTTTTGCGCCCCCGGCTGATCTCGGCCAGGGGCACCTATGACAGCAGCAGAAGGTATAATGCAATACGGCTGGTAACCATCATCACCTTGCCAATTTACAATGGCATGGTAGATGGTACAATATGGCTGATAACCATCTCTGCTGTCATGCAAAAGCAAATGAATGCTGCTGTGTAGCGCTCCTGAATCGCCTCTGTCCGCGGCATCTAGTACACATACGGTGACAGTGACAAAAGGCAAAACAGGCTCCATGGTTGCCATGCTATGGCGTCTGCCAGGGTAATCCAGGGAAAACGGGCTCAAAATGATTGTCTGCCGTTGCTTTCCCGGAGGAAGGAATGAGTGACTACATGTACCCAGAACCACCCGCGACAATGAAATTTGCACCATCAGGCACTGGGCTCTCAACCCGGAATTCTAAGGGTCGGGGGACACTGCGATGGGGTGGAACAGGGGTAGAGTTTATGCTTTCCGGCTTGCCTGCAGCAGGAGTGCGCACGAGATAGGTGCTGTGCATGCTCTTGTTCACAGACACAGACTAGACTGTGTTCATTGTTCGCAAAAATGTATCTTTGCAAGGAATTCACTCCCTTTTTCCCATCACACAGCTTCGACTGTCTCCAGTCCTGCCACAGCATCCCCCTCGCAGAAGCTGGCAAAGATTAGGCGGCGAAAGAAAAAGACACGGGACGAGATGTTCGCTGAACTTATGGGCTGCTCCTGAGCCGAGGCGGACCAGCAGAGCCAGTGGAGGGAGACCCTCTCTCTGTTCCAGCGCTCACACAGCGAACGGGAGGAGAGGTGGCGTGAGGAAGACAAGCAGGCGACTCAAACGCTGCTTGGACTAATGAGGGAGCAAACGGACACGCTCCGGCGCCTTGTGCATGTTCTGCAGGACCGCAGGCAGGAGGACAGAGCCCCCCTGCAGTGTATCTGCAACCGCCCTCCCCTGCCACAAAGTCCCATACCCCCTTCACCCAAAATAACCAGAAGGAGGGGTGCCAGGGGGCGTTAAAACTGTCACTGCACTCCAGCAGAGTGCTCAAGTACCCAAAAGCTCTCATACCCTAAATTTTGAGAAGTCCTTCCCTTCCAGACTCACCCAAGCCCCAATCCCAGTTTCATCCCCTAACTGTCTAGTTAATTATTAAAAATACTTTGCTGTTAATTACTGTTTCCGTCATGCTTTTTTAACAGAAGACTGTGTTTGAAGGAGGGGGGGTGGGGAAGGGGGTTGGTAATTGCATAGGACGGTCACCTTTACCAGGGTACAGACACGGGGGCAGGATCAGCAGCAGGTCACACACACAGTGCAGTCAGTAGGCACCCTGGTCGGTATGGGAGGTGGTTTCCAGGTTCTGTGTGGGTGCGGGGGGGACGTGACTTTGTAGCAGGGGAGGGCGGTTACAGATCTTATGCAGCGGTCCTTGTCCTGGACCGCAGAGTCACGCAGCAGAGGAATCTGTATCCGTCCTCCTCCGCCACAAGGTCACATAGCCCCCGCACACAGAATCCCAAAAAGGAGGGATGGCAGGCTCCATTGAAACAACCAGTCCGGCACTGCGTACCGCTCTAGGAGCAGGAGCCTGTCATTCCTCGAGTTCAGAGGTGGTCTTTACATCACCGCACACCCTACCCAGCACAGTCTGCGTCCCAGTTTCAACCCTTTAACGCAAAGTCATTAATAAAGAAACCTTTGTTAAGTAACAATGGAACATGTATTTTATTTTACACGTGTGTTGGAAGTGGGGGAAATGGGGTGAACGGGGTATGTAACTGCAGAGGATAGTCAACAGTAACTGGGTAAAGAAACAGGGGCAGGTTCAGCTTCTTTGTAAAGAAACTGAACAGTCACAGGTCACGCTGCTCGCTGGTACTTGAAGAGTTCCTTGTCGCTGTCCAAGGCGCCTGTATAAGGCTTCATGAGCCAGGGCATTAGCGGGTAGGCTGGGTCCCAGAGGATCACTATAGGCATCTGCACATCCCCAACAGTTATTTTGTGGTCCGGGAAGAAACTACCTTCCTGCAGGTGTCTAAACAGACCACAGTTCATGAAAACACGCGCGTCATGAACCTTGCCTGGCCACCCGACGTTGATGTTGGTAAAACGTCCTCTATGCTCCACCAGTGCTTGCAGCACCATTGAAAAGTAGCCCGATTTCTCAGCAGCTGACTGTGGAAGAGGTGAACGATAAGGTGCGAGGAGGTGAAAATGGCCATAACTGCAGCGGGCTCCATGCTCGCAGTGCTGTGGCGTCCGCGCTGTCACTGACCAGAAAAGTGCACAAACAGATTGCCCGCAGGCGCTTTCGGGGAGGGAGGGAGGGCGTGATTGACGGTTCAATGATGACAGTTACCCAAAACCACCCTTGACACATTTTTTCCCCCAGCAGGCATTGGGGGCTCTACCCAGCATTCCAATGGGCAGCGGGGACTGCGGGAACTGTGGGATAGCTTCCCACAGTGCACCGCTTCCAAAGTCGACGCTGGCCCCGTTAGTGTGGAATCACAAAGTCGAATTAGTGTCCTTAGTGTGGATACACAAATTCGACTTCGTAAGGTCGATTCCACAAATTCGAATTAAGTTGAATCGAACTACTCTTGTAGTGTAGACATACCCTTAGTGTAAAATGGTCTTAGAAATTATTTTTGTTTTCTTGAATTCAGACAGCAAGATCTATGTTTCCACTAGAAATGGCCAGAATACTTTTTAAAAAGAACATTTACTTTAATCTAGAATAAAACTTATCTTCCACTGGAAGCCATATGATCATCCTAACTTTCAGTTTTTTTGCTAGCATTTGCATCTTTAGCCTAAATCCAATTTCTGGTGAGTGAAGCCTCGGAAAGCCTAGTTTGAATTAAATATATTTATTTTACATACAGCTAAATTTGGGGCTGCAATTAATAGAACAGACACTCCTCCCACCCCATTTTTCTCTGGAGTGGATTTAGCCTAACGAACGTTAATTTCAAAAGCAGACCCTGGCAGCTCTAGCTGAAAATTATGGTTGCAGAAGAGGAAGCTGTTAGCACAACCAAAGCTTTTTAATTTATTTTTAAATTAATTAAAATTAACAAGAACAATTAAGGGGCGAAATCCTCTTTCTAACTCCCCACCCTTCTTGGACATAATCCAGGGAAGTTACTGAGACTATTAAGTTCTGATCTGTATGTCATATCAGCCTAACTTGGAGCCTTTATCCAGTGACATTCTTCCCTTCATTTCTAGATCATTTTATAAAAATATATTCAGTCATTCAGACGTCTATTGATAATAGTTGGCTAATTGTTTCCAAATTAAGCCCATTTGACTGTTATTCTCTCATTTGCCAGTAATAGAATTTCCATACCAAGAACTTATGGGCTCAACTCTTACAGGGCTTACACAGACAAAACTCCCATTCAAGTCAGTGGTAAGGACTGTAGGATGAGGCCAGAATAAGGGATGCAGGATCAGGTCACTTAAAGATGCCAAAGTAGCAAGAGCTACCTCTGCTTCCTTTGTTAGGAATAGACTCTCCCTTCCCGTGCAAGCTGTTCATGTCAAAATAATGAAGAAACTGAACATTATTATTGCGTTTGAGTGATGTTTGTACATGAACACTATTTAAAGTACAACTTAAAGTAGTAAATAATAATATGTAATTTCTGAAATGCTAGGTAAAACTTAGATAGTGTCTGTATTACTCAACATAATGAGAATACGTTGTCTTTTTTTCTGCCAGATTGTCTTGTTAGGGAAAGTATCTTATTTCTGAATTCTCTCATATGAAATATTCTGCATTAGAATGTACAGTTGTCTTCATGCATCACACTTTGTGATAAATGACTATTGGCACCTGTTATCTTTCTGAATTGCACTTGCCATCTCTTTTAACACTGCTCATCTCATGATTTAATTTAGATTTTAGAATAAAATGGTATTGAAGAAATTGTCTGTAATAGAATGACAGTGTCTGGGGCAACTGCCGAGAGAAACAAGGTTCCCTTGAGTCATCCCGTTGTCAGGTGGTTGAACCCTACATGCAGGTGCAGTATAATTATTGCTGAGTCAAGCAAGCAGCTGGATTCAGTTAGCACCAACCAGCTATAAAGTAAGTTTACCTAGGATTTCAGTCAAAAAGTCTGCTAGGAGAAAGCCTAGCAATAGCCAAGCTTGGAGGGGAAGTTTTAGCTGAAGATTGTTACTATTTAAGTTAATAAATCCAAATCCCATGAAGGAATAAATTGGAACTTCATAGACTGCTTTCATTCTGTTCACGGCAGGGTGCTTACACTGATACATTCATATTATGCTTATATAGAGACATGTCATCTTGTACAAGTACCTTGGGTTGGGAGGGGCATCTAGAAACATGTGATCTCCTGAATAAGTTTGTCAGACAGCAACATGTCTCATTTAGGCAGATACACAATTTTTTTCTAAACTGCTCTCAGTTCTTACTACTTCCTTATTTTTAAAGATAATACCCTTTAGGCGGTCTAACTGGATGATCAGAATTTTTCCTTCTGGCCTTAAAATTGAAGAATATTTGTTATTTAATTGTATTGCAATAGCACAGAGACCCCGAATTTTGCTAGGCGCTGTTACAAACATAAAGTAAGAGACAGTCCTTACCTTGAAGAGCTTACAATCTAAATACATAACACACATTTTAGGACTTGTACAAATGGAGAACTGAGGCTCAGAGAAATTAAGTGATTTGGCAAGGACACATAGGAAGTCTATAGTAGGGCTGAAAACTGAACCCAGATCTCCTGAGTCTCAGTCCAGTACCTGAGGCACAAGATTATCTATCTTCTGTATTTATATAGCACCTACTCTCAGTTATGTGCTTTGCAGGAAAGTATAAAGAAAAGCTTGCTTCATCAAAGGTATGCCAATACAGCAGTTGTTGGTGTGATTGTAGCTTGCATACGCATATCTTTGCTAGCTTTAATCCAGAGGAGCACTTCTAAAAATAGCAGTGACAATGTGGTGGCATGGATGCTGGCATGGGTTGTACAAGTTCTCCGAGAATGGAGTTCATACTCGCATTGCTAACCAACGCTGGGATCCATGCTGCTGTGCCATCACTATTATTTTTAGCAGTGCTAGCTAGATTAAAGGTAGCTTAGGTATGCCTATCTTACCTCCGATTGCAGTATCAACATACCCAAACAAATTACACATTAAGCCCTTAATCCTTTATACTCTTCCATATGGGTGGAATCCTGTGTCTGCGTGGTGCCACATTGAAGTCAGTGGCACTCTGCATAGGTTCAGGGGTCTGCATATATAGGACAGGTCCTGATGCTGCAAGCAAAGTGAATTGAGAATAATTGAAATGTAATCATTTAATGAAATTGTAATTAAGTTAAAAAAATAACGACACAGTTGATTTTTAAGCAGAATTTCTCATTGAGTCAGTGGTGATTTCTGCTAAAAAATCAACACATTTGGGTTTATAATATTAACTGTGCTTGTTACAAGTGTGGATCATTTTTTAACATCAGTTTAACTGATGTGTTTACTACTTTACATTATATGATTAAATGTAAGTTGTCAGCAAAATTATTTTTTATAAGAATCAGATAAAAGTGATCAGCAGGTGTTCAGAGTGATAATGACCTTGATGTGTGCCTATAGCTGGCTAATTGAAGTTAAAATGGGATTGTAGCTGAAATTAAATTAGCACCCACATAGAAGAGAAGCCTCAGTGAGGCTTCACAGTCAGGGGCAGCTCTAGCTTTTTTGCCAGCCCAAGCATGGCAGGCAGGCTGCCTTCGGCGGTGCGCCTGCGGGAGTCCCTGGTCCCACGGATTCGGCGGCATGCCTGCGGGAGGTCCGCCAGTCCCGTGGCTTCAGTGTATCTGCCGCTGAATCCGCGGGACCAGCAGACCTCCCGCAGGAACGCCACTGAAGGCAGCCTGACTGCCACGCTTGCAGGGATCGGCAGGGCGCCCCCCCCCGCAGCTTGCCGCCCCAGGCACACACTTGGAGCTCTGGTGCCTGGAGCCGCTGCTGTTCACAATACTTGAGATGTTAGGATATACAGGGTTTGGCCAGTTAGTACCCAGCCATTTTAATATGAGGGATTCTCCATCCAGAAATCTTGGTACAGTATCTTGTAACTGGATTGGATCCCAGAGGAAAGTGAGTATCAAAGTCACAGCCCAACAGCAATATTGTGTGTGTGTGTAATGATTACTAAGAGCCTAGACTTTCTTCAGAGATGCAAAATTCAAGCAGAGGGAATGACAGACCAAGTGAATGACTACATTAATCATTGTACTGCTTGTAACAGCTTGGGAAAATAGCAAGGATGCTTGAAGGAGAAATTAGTTGCATGCTTTGCAGGTTATCTGCTGTTCACTTAATAGAATCTATACAACTAACTGAAGTGTATTTATTCAAATTAGATGTAGTAAAGACTCAGTAGCATATTCTACCCTGAAGATGGGACATTAGTAGAAATTATGTCTAGTTCCAGCTGCTGAAAGTTCAAAAGCATGAATTATTGAGGAAATCTGTATAAATTTTTGGTGTTGCTTAGAGATGGTTTGAAACCATATGTAATGTTCAGTATAAGGTAAGCCTAATTCAGTCTTCTTGTTTAAAAGCATTGACATACCAAGCTCTAATTTAAGGGCACATTTCTTTGATGCCCTGTGCTGCTTTGTCCTACACCGGGCTGTGTAAGGGGTTGTAAATAGAGCCCCTGCAGGAGGATGCCTGTGCAGCCTCAGAAGTTTTATCTACACTGGCCCCATGTTGGCTAGTATGGAGTGCTGTTATGCAGGAGTGTTGTGAAACTGCCTACAGGATAAATAATATGCAGATAATATCCCAGCAATGCTCTTCAAGTGGCACAGGAGGAATGCAGCTGATACTTCAACAGAATAATGGGGCATAGAGTCCCTTATAGTTTGGAGTTCGTTGCAGCCTTACTTTCTCTAACCCAGAGACGATGATGCTTGATTTCACCTCCCCAGTCAACTCTCACTTGGAGGTTGTCTACATAGAGAGTTAATGCACAGCAAGCCAGGGTGTGAATCTTCAGCGCACTAGCTTGCTGCGCACTAACTGATGGTGTGGACCCTGTTACTATGCACTAGAAATTCCAGAGTGCGGTTTGCTGTTCTCCCATTTCAGAAGTTAAAACAGACTACAGAACTTCTAGTGCATGGTAGCAGGGTCCCCATGGCCAGTTAATGCATGACAAGTCAGTGCTCTCTAGATTCACACTCTGGCTTGCTGCACACTAAGTCACCATTTAGACAAACTCTTCATCTTCATAGGATCCATTTACTGGCCTTCTGAGAAGGAAGTGGCCACTTCTCCCTTCTAAGAGGTGACAAAAATAAATAGTTGTGCTCTTCATGTATTCTGGGAGGAATTTGCCTTCTAGTTGTCCTCCTGTGACAGTGTGGCTTCACATCAGGCCCAATTCAGAATTATCCTTTGAACACACACTAGAAGTATGTATCTGCATGTTTGTTTAGGTGGGGGAAGAAATTCTCACTCCCCTCACACAAAGCCAGAAAGGGAGTTGTAGGGATGGGATTTTCTACCTATGCCCACAGACAGGTTGAAAGGCTAGAAGTGCTTCTTTGCAGACTCCTGGGGAATTTTTTGAGCCATTGTATAAAAGTGTGGGCAGTCCCTGCATGTCCCCTTGTGGTCCAGGGTGGCTCTGGAGGTATGCCCCACCTTTATTTCCCTTGAATGGGCAGCACTAGCTAAGTTTTAAGAGCCCAGGCAAGGAGAAGCCAATACAAATTAACAAAAATAGTATGTCATGTTTTTAATAAGGCTTCAGGACAGGAGCAATTACACAAACAGTTCATAAGATTCTCCCTCTGGAGCCTAGTTCAGAGCTCCCAGGCTTCAGGTCCATAACAACCTCTGTGAGTCTAATTTAGGCTGGTCTCCTGGAGCCTAAGAGAAACTACCACACACTACAATCTGCATGGCTTCTGCTTTCCTCTCTCGTGCTAGCTTCCTCTTCCTATTTATATAGTCCATCAGATTAGTATCCTTTCAGCGAGACACATGGAATGCAGAGACCCCTTATGTGACTGCTCTGGCTATGCCATAATCCTCTTTACAGCCTTAACCTTGAACATTGCACCAGCTCTCTGCACTCAGGTGAATTTCACTTGGTGTGTGTGCAGTATATGTATTGTATCAAGAGATAACACTTGAGAACACACAAGGACAACAGAAGAGATTATTTAATAATTTAGATTGATTTTTTATCAGGTCTGTCTATATCCCTAGAAATTAAAAGGCATGAACATAATGTAAACTATTGATATGAATTATTGATCCTATCATGAAGAGATTGTTCTGAAGCTATGTAATCATGGCAATTTTTTTGGAGAAAATGTGGTTGTTTCTATCATCTCCAAATGGGTTTACTTGATGAAAAAATCCATCTGTTAATGTGTCACTAAATATGGATTCCTGAGTTGAGTAAAAGAATGAATTCTTCATAATCATCTCCAATAAATGAAAATAGTGTACCACACTTGAATTACTCACTCTTGTGGAATGAAGCAAGGAAAGGTTATATCGTTTAGATTTGTTGCTCAGTATGTTGTAGTACTTTCATGAGATTCATATTCTAATTTTTAAAAATAGGTTATTTTCTCTATTTGTATAAATGATCTATGGCAATTTTTATATTTTATCACGTTTTAGTTTGTATAAGAAAATGTTAAAGAAAATACTTCAAGTTAATTCTGTTGCAATGTTTGTGTGACGTGTTCGGAAAGGTCTGAGGAAACCTGAATTTTTCTTTCTCGGGATGACCTGTGGCTCTGTAGAATTTCTCCACTTTTATACAACTAAATTGTTAAACTTTAATCTACAAGGATAATTCCTCTCTAAGTTATTCTCTGTACTAGTTTTGATTAAGGTCATTGGCAGTTTATGTAACCATAGGGATAACTTTTTCGTTTGAATATTAAATGTAGTATTAAAGAAAACATGTCTGGATTCCAAGGATCATAATTTAACTAGCCAGAATTTGGTGTAATCTAGATAGAAGAGTGATTGTGTGGTTGTCTTGTGTTTCCAACTGATGAAATAATTGCATATTCACTTCCGTATTAGGATGTGAATCAGACTTTCTCTATGTGCACTGTAGAGGTACATCTGGATAACCATAAGGGGGGCATTTGGGTAAATAATGTTTATCAGCTTCATATTTTAGATTGGCCCCATGGGAATTATGATGCATTGTTTAAAATTCACAAAAAGCTTTCTGTCAAGTAGTGATTAAAATGAATGTATTATTTGATGATTTTAGATTCACCAATGTTTGACACAATACAAAACCTTTGAAGGAACAGAAGGCTGATTGAAAAGAATTTTTGCTTCCCTTTTTTGGCTCCCTTCATGTTTTTATATAGTCCCGTTATAGGTGGTTTTAATTGTAACAAAATAAAATTAACATTGAATTTTTATGGGAGTGCACTTGATTTGCAACAATGTTGTATAAACAGATTGTAGCTAACATGGAGCTGCTGTGTAATCCAAAAATATGGATAAATAATTAGATGAAAACTTTGCTAAGTCACATGCAGTAAGTTACTGTATAGATATTTTGGGTTATTACTTTCCTATATGAATGCATTAGCTTAACACAATAGGGAGCTGTTGGAAAAACAAGGAAAAAGGCAAGACAGAGGCTCCCAGATAAGAGCATCCGGGCACACACTTGAAAGACAATATGAAAAGCTGTTAAATTAAAGCCTTATTTTGCCAGTGCTGGGAGTATTTTGCCAGTTCTGGGACTTGAGTTGAAAGGGACACTAGGTGGTTAAAAGGACTGTATGGAGAGAAAGAGGGAGTATGAGGGTGCAGTTCATGGTGGCCCAAACTGAGTTGAGAGACAGGTCCTGCAGGAGTGTCTGAATGCAAATGGAAGCTTTCCCCAGCTTCCAGGGAATGGTAAACGCTAGGAAAAGACAGGCAAGTGTGCAGACTATTTTGAGATCTGTTTCTTTGGTTCTAAATACAATACTTTGCTTTAAGAAGACTTTCTGGTGGACACCACTGTCATGGCTCCTAGAGGGAAGAGAATTGTGGATACTTGAACTGAAGTCAGGCCTGCTCAGATAATCATGGTTAGCACCTGGGTACTATAGCCTGTGGTGGTGATCTGCTAAGCTCAGCTCTAGAAGGCCCAGTCCTTGACACTACACAGCCCAAGATCTTATCTGAAAGTGGAAGAACCTTATGATTCCACATTGAGAGGTGATGACACAAATCCTGAAACAGCCCTGCATCCTGAGTCCCAGAAGTCCAAGTCAGCTGGCATGGGCCAGCCACGGGTGCTTAGCTGCTGTGTAGACACTTTCTCCCACTTTCAGCTGGCACTGGCCAGCCATGGGTGCCTCGTTGATGTGTAGACATACTCTTAAAGACCAGGAGGGGTCAGAGGTGCAGTTATCCCAGTAGCTGTGACTCGTATATTAAAGTAATTTTGGTACATCTTGGGTATTTCTTCATTGTAGGTTCTGGTACTCTCTGGAAGATGAAAACGAATAGTCTATATAGTTCAAAACTGTGAAGTTTTGGTTTTAATGGACAACTGTTTTTAACAATTTTGCATAGACAGATGTACCCTGTAAATTTTGCATTTACCACTCCCGTAGACAGATGTACCCTAGTATTAGTATCATTCTCACAGACAAAAGCTTGATATGTACCTATCAAAAATGACACAATCTATTTTATATTTTTGTATATTTTTATATGAAACTTTTAAATCAGTTTTTCTAAATACAGTAGAACCTCACCTCCGGAATGGAGGTTGTTCGTAACTCTGAAAAAAATGTTATGGTTCTTTCAAAAGTTTACAACTGAACATTGACTTAATACAGCTTTGAAACTTTACTATGTAGAGGAAAAATGCTGCTTTTAATCATCTTAATTTAAATGAAACAAGCACAGAAAAAGTTTCTGTACCTTGTCAAATCTTTTTAATCTTTGTTTTTTTAGTAATTTACATTTAACATCGTACTGTATTTACTCCCCCACCCCAATTCCCCACTTCATCTCTGCTGCTGCCTGATTGTGTATTTCCGGTTCCAAATGAGGTGTGTGGTTGACTGGTCAGTTTGTAACTCTGGTGTTCGTAACAGTCAGCTCCCTTTCAGAATAAATGTAAAATGTACCTGAGCTCCTTTATGGAATAGATAGCTGAAACAATAGGGGCTTTGCCCAAAACAAACCCATGTGCAAGGCTGGAGGAGTAGTTGAATCAAGGGCCTGGTCTACACTGGGGGGAATTAGGGGGAGAGAATCAATCTAAGATATGCAACTTCAGTTACGAGAATAGCGTAGCTGAAGTCGACGTATCTTAGATCGACTTAGATTGACTTATTTCGCGTCCTTGCAGCGCAGGATTGACGGCCGCTACTCCCCCGTCGACACTGCTTCCGCCTCTCGCCCTGGTGGAGTTCTGGAGTCAACGGGGAGTGCGTTCGGGAATCGATGTATCACATCTAGATGAGATGCGATGCATCAATCCCCGATAGATCGATCACTACCCGCCAGTCATACCCAAGGAGTTCTTTAGGGGCTAATAAAATGCAGGGGCAGGGGAGTGACTGGATTTTGGAACTTTGTCTCTGTGGGTGTGAGACTGAAATACCTGAGAAAAAGTAGAAAGTCAAGGAGACAGCAGAACAAATACTGAGAGTGTGACCCTGGGAAAAAGCCGAGAGAGAGCTTTTTGGGAAGAGTGCTGACTGTGAGAGGAGAAACTGTCTCCTGTTTGATTCATCCTGCGTTCAGGTAAACAGGACTTTGTATATTCTTAATAAGTAAACAAGGCTGCATAAAAGAAATATGTGACCTCAATTTCTCCTCCTAATGGAAACAACCTGCTAGACCAGGGGTGGCCAACCTGTGGCTCCGGATCCGCATACGGCTCTAAAGAGGTTAATATGCGGCTCCTTACCTAGGCACTGATTCAGAGGCTGGAGCTATAGATGTTAACTTTCCAATGTGCTGGGGGTGCTCACTGCTCAACCCCCTGCTCTGCCTCAAGCCCTGCCCCCACTCCACCCCTTCCCCTGAGCCTTGCATGCCCTTGCTCCTCCCCTCTCCCCCCCACCATAGCCTCCTGCGAATGTGAAAGAGCTGATTGCGGTGGGCAGGGGGAGGGGGGAATAGGCGCTGATTGGGGCTGGGGAGTGGATGGGGAGCTGCTGATGTACTCTTTGGCAATGTACATTGGTAAATTCTGGCTCCTTCTCAGGCTCAGGTTGGCCACCTCTGTGCTAGACCTTGAATTTTGGCTAACTAGTGAGGTTAAAAAAAAAAAGTAACAGTATCAACAGTAGACTTATAAAGCAAGGTGTGCGTTACAGGAATGCAGTTTAGTTCACATTATCTTATGTAAAGCTAATTTAAAAAAAAATAGAATGCAAAGGGCTTTAGATAGAATTGCCATTTTGTTGATGTAGTTAATGCCCTGTTAAGTTTTTGTGTGACTTTTGGGTGCCTTTCTTTTTCTGCATAATGTGGAGTGCCTACATTACAGAACTTTGTTAGCTACATTACACACCGTCTTCCAGTTGTCCTGGGGGGGGAGGGTGCTCAACCCTCGCTCAGCGCCAGGCCCCTTCCCCATTCCACTCTTTCCCCCGAGCTCCCACCCCTGGCTTGCCTCTTCCCATTCCCACCCCCATTCCACCCTTTCCCTCAAGGCCCCACCCCACCTCTTCCCGTCCCTGCTCCGCCCCACCTCTTTTCACCTCCTCCCCTGAGTGCACCCCATCCGTGAGGCGCTGAGAGGGAGGGAGAGGAGTTGATCAGCAGAGCCACTGGCAGGCAGGAGGCGCTGGAGGAAGAGGGGGAGCTTGGCTGTGGGTGGGTGCTAAGCACCCGCTAATTTTTTTTCAGCGCCTGTGCTACATGATGTTCTGCCTCAAAACAGACAAACTAGGCAGTTTGTACTGTTGCTCGTGGGAGAATTTGGTCAATAGAACAGCTGAGTATGATGGGGTGGGAAAAGATTTCCCACCATCCCATCTAGCCCCCATTGCCACATAAAGGATAGCCCTAATGTTACCTTTATTGCTGCATGGAAGAAATCTGTCTCCTGTTTCTTTCTTTGGTTTTGAAGACTCTGAAGGGATATGAATTGTTTGTTCTGGGTCTTCTCATGTCAGAATGATGCCAATTATTTGCCCCACTGAAAAGATTTAATGGAAAATAAATATTAACAATAAATATTGCCACTTTCTGTCTGGCATTGGAATTTTAAAAAGAGCTCTTACCAGGAAGGAGTAAGACATGAATGACTAATAGATCCTGTACTACAACTTTACCATGAGATGCACTGTAAATGTAGATGGTATAAAGAAGGATTTTTTACATAAAAACACAATCTATTGGAAAATCAAGAGGGGTGTGGGTGTGTATACATATACACACATGCTTATAAAGGGAAACTGCAAAGGACTGTAGGGTCAACAATTGAATCATGCTATACAACGTTTTTTCAAAGATGAAGTAAACTAAAAAAAAGCCTCCAAACCAAGGACTGCAACATTGGGAGAAACTCAGCTTCCTGGATAGATGACCTGCAACCATCTAACTCATAGAATCATAGAATATCAGGGTTGGAAGCAGGGCTGGCTCTAGGTTTTTTGCCATCCCAAGCAAAAAAAAACCCAAAGAAGAGAGTGCGACTGCCAAAGCAAAAAAACAAACAAACAAAAAAACCCAACAACCCTTAATGCCACTCCTGGAATTGTGCTGCCCCAAGCACGTGCTTGGTTTGCTGGTGCCTAGAGTTGGTCCTGGTTGGAAGGGACCTCAGAAGGTCATCTAGTCCAACCCCCAGCTCAAAGCAGGACCAATCCCCAACTAAATCATCCCAGCCAGGGCTTTGAAAAGCCTGACCTTAAAAACCTCTAAGGAAGGAGATTCCACCACCTCCCTTGGTAACTCGTTCCAGTGCTTCACCACCCTCCTAGTGAAAAAGATTTTCGTAATATCCAACCTAAACGTCCCCCACTGCAACTTGAGAGCATTACTCCTTGTTCTGTCATCTGCTACCACTGAGAACAGTCTAGATCCATCCTCTTTGGAACCCCCTTTCAGGTAGTTGAAAGCAGCTATCAAATCCCCCCTCATTCTTCTCTTCTGCAGACTAAACAATCCCAGTTCCCTCAGCATCTTCTCATAAATTATGTGTTCCAGCCCCCTACTCATTTTTGTTGCCCTCCGCTGGACTCTTTCCAATTTTTCCACATCCTTGTAGGGCTCAAAACTGGACACAGTACTCCAGATGAGGCCTCACCAGTGTCGAACAGAGGGGAATGATCACGTCCCTTGATCTTCTGGCAATGCCCATACTTATACAGCCCAAAATGTCGTTAGCCTTCTTGGCAACAAGGGTACACTATTGGCTCATATCCAGCGTCTCGCTCACTGTAACCCCTAGATCCTTTTCTGCAGAACTGCTGCCTAGCCATTTGGTCCCTAGTCTGTAGCACACCATGGGATTCTTCCGTCCTAGGTGTAGGACTCTGCATTTGTCCTTGTTGAACCTCATCAGATTTCTTTTGGCCCAATCTGCTAATTTGTCTAGGTCCCTCTGTATGCTATCTCTACCCTCCAGCATATCTACCACTCCTCCCAGTTTAGTGTCGTCTGCAGACTTGCCGAGGGTGCAGTCCACGCCATTCTCCAGATCATTGATGAAGATAATGAACAAAACTGGCCCCAGGACTTACCCTTGGGGCACTCTGCTTGACACTGGCTTCCAACTAGACATGGAGCCATTGATCGCTACCCATTGAGCCCGATGATCTAGCCAGCTTTCTATCCATCTTATAGTCCATTCATCCAGCCCATACTTCTTTAACTTGCCGGCCAGAATACTCTGTGTTTTCAATTTGTTTTTGATCCCAGGTACGTCACCCTTCTACTCCACCTGCCTACTCTGTTCTTGTGAGCCTGCAGGATAACAAAGTTGATACAAATCCTGCTCGTGGAGAGAAGATTTTGATTTGAAAAAGGCTTCAGAAGTAGAAGTTTCATTAGCTCAGGAACGCTTCAAAAGCTCAACTCATATGAGAGGAGCTGGTTTTTTTCTGCTTTCCAACTGATATAAAGAATGTGATAATTCTGAATCTGAATGTATTGAGAAATTATTACAAAAACTTAGGCAACAATTAATAATGAAAGTTGTCCTCTTTTTGTACTTGTTTATTTATAATGATATTTTTAGCTGTTTTTCTCAAATAATAAAATTAGGAAATACAGATTAGTAAGATGTATTTATGTGCACATAAAACTATTTACCTGTGATTTATCAGTGCCTGAGGTAACTTAATTATTTCCATTTTACAGATGGGAATATAGAAGTGCACTGAAGCAGAGTGATATGCTTGAGATCAAACAGATGAGTGCAGCCAAATCACTCAGCCCTCAGTGCTGTGCTCTAATGACTGGGTCACATGGCATGTTGAATTCAGTTCTGTGAAGTATAAATTGGAAATGCCTTCTCCTTATGATGCTGAAATTTATGGTCAACATAAAAAAAATCATCCAGGAGAAAATATTTGAAGTTGTGTGAACTATACTGAAGGAGAATATGCTAATTAAACGTTTTCAAAGCTGTTCTGTTCAGTTTTCATAGTTGTCATATTAAATTGTTTCAGCTTTCTACTTTATGGCTTAGTACTAAATGAGAGAGTTGAATGCTGGAGGATTTGTATTCATTCCCATTCTCAGACCTGTATTAGTAGATTGTGAGATTTATTGTTATTTAGGCTTCATATAAACTGATGATAGTTTCAATCCCTACTGATGAATTTTTAAAGTACAGTGTTATATAAGCACATAACTTTTTATTTTAGCCAATTAATCTTTTAAACTACAACTTCCAGAAGATTTAGGATTTATAAAAGTTTTCTTCAATTTTTGAAGTAATTTTGCACTAAATTATTTGCAGATTCTGTAATTGACCATTTTGTGGCAAATCTTTTCATTATTTTTATGAATTTTGTACTGTATTGGTTGGTCATGATTGATCTCTTAAATTGTGCTTGGTATTGGATTTGGTTACTTGATTTGTTGAGACTAAACCATGTGGTCATGAGAGTTAGCAGAAGCCATTGTGGCTTATCTTCCTGTGTGAGAGAGAGAAGGGGGCTGTGTTTTGTGTGTTGTGAGCCAGACAGAGGAAAAAATAAATTGTTGGCAGCAACAAGTTGCCCCCTACTTGATTTATGCTTTTTGTTATGGTGAAGCTAGTTTACTGCATAGGTTTTTGTGTTACACAAAATGAATAGGTAAAAATACTTTAATTTCACCCAGTCTAAGTCTTTTCATAAGGGATATTTCAAAGGTGCACAATCTCTGGTATCAAAATATTATATTGATGTGTACTCTCATACAAGGTGCCAACACTATTCCTTCAGTTTTATATTGGGGGGAAATGCACATGGTTGTAGTGATTGATTAAGACAATATCTTGTGTGTGGCAGCCACATTAATGGAATCTTTCTTAATCTACTTACCCACCTGGTTTTGTTGCTTGTTGGAGTCAGTTAGACTCAATGTATCAGTACATTTATAAGTGGGATCCTTGCGATGGCACAGAATAAATGTATGATGCTCTTTTAATTTGTAAAGCACAGGAAATCAGTAACCTTTCAAGAGCTTTCAAAATAGCATGATTAACTTGTTGCAGAATGGTGTACAAGAGTGGTATATTTTCAAAAGATGGGAGAGAGGTTCTTTAGTATTTGAGAATAAAGTTCAAAACCATCCTCAGATGGTTGCTGTTGTTTTTCTTAAATGTTTTTGTCTTAACTGGTTTTTAGATCTGGTACGACTTAGAAAGTTTGTGCATTACTTAAATTGTCCACGAATAAAAGTAGCAGGAGGGTTTCACTTCTATTGAATTTTTACTGTTTTCTTTGAATTCCAGTCAGAACAGGCTCTTTTACTTGCAACATGCTTGAAAAATATTAATCCAAGTAGCAGAGGGGCATGTAGTGATAGGGTTGGAGAAGAATTAAATCACATGGAGAGAGATATGGAGGGAGCCGCAGAACCTGATGGCATTTAGCTATCCTGTATAGCTTGTTCTGACTTGCAGTCCTTGTATTCTATGGACCTGATGAGGCAAAAACAGCTACATTTATACCTTTGAGGCCCACAGAAACCACTATTTTTCTTGGCCGTATGCTATTGACCATGGTAAGATGTCTGTTCTTGTATTCGGACCTTAAATATTTTTAGAGTAGTTATGTAAAAAGTGTCACTTTGTCTTATTTGCCAGTGTAAAATTAATGTCTTAAATGTAGGTAATACAGTTCTTGAAATAGCTCAAATAGGTTGTGAAGAAACTTTTGAAACTCAAAATGTCTATTGTAAGAGGAGAAAAGACTGTTATACCTCCTTTCCCATCTGTGATAGTCTATTGCTAAATCATACTTCCCAAAACTCAGCTAGTGTTGGTAATATATTTTACAAGAATGAGTCAATCAGGCTGGGACAGAAGTTAATGTTTGTATACACTCTCTACAGCTAAAATGACCACAACAATACACATTTTAAAATGTGTTACACACACACACACACACACACACACACACACACACACACACACACACACACGGTTTCAAAAAGAGCTTTGCATATGAAGTAGGTTCCAACCTTAGGGTTATTTTGGCTGTCCTCCTTGGTGCTGAGAGACTATAAATCTGGTCTCAAGGTTAACTTAGTTTTCAGAATGGTTCTGGATTAGTTCCAGTATATAGTTTTTCACTTCTAGGTCAAATCTACCCTGGATTTATAATGACTGAAAGTGAGTATGTGAAGGCTGTTTTGTTTAGGATTGTGAAATGTGTTGGTGGGTTCAGTACATTTCCTAGTGAGAAAGTGATGACATCACAAAATCTGCCATCACAATTGGCATCTTTGTTGGCAGCCTTAGCAGAAGTATCAAAGATTGAAAAAGCATGAAGACTTGACCTAGAAGGAATACTTAAAGCATTTGAAGAGAGTGTTAAAACTGCTTGGACCATATGAAGAAAATAGAATTTGGCTGCTGCTGTGTTTGTTCAAATTTTAAAAATACACCTATAGATACCCACTCGGTACTTTGCGTGCATATCCCATAAATCACAAATTACGACATAACGAGACAAAAGCTGACTAAGAAAAATATCCCCTTCAACTCACACTTTCCTCAACAGCTTTAACAAAGCTGTAGGTTTTTCCCTTTATTGTACCCCTGAAAGATGTCAATTGTGATGTTCATCTTTACAGACCTAGCAGTAGCATGGCATGCTAGAAAAAAGGTGGAGAATTTACAATATGAACAGCTTCTTCTCCTGACTCTCTCTTTGTCTAACTAGGAACCAGATCTTGGGAGCAGTTAGGGTAAGAATTGAGAACAGACTATCACTCTTGAATACTCACTAGTTCAGGTTTCTCCTGTTGTTCTTGTATTTATATTTCAACATTATAAATTTTTTGTTGTTTTATTTTCAAGCTGTCACTTTGTATGGAAGGCCTGCTGTTGTCTTTATGGAAATTAGGAAGCTTTTTGTTGTGCAGATTTGATAGGTACCTTCTAGCTTGCATAAATTCCATTTCTATCTATTTTGGGGGCATCCTGGGATAACAGAAAACTGGGTGCCTCAAACCCTAGAATACCAGATGGCTAGGCATCATGGGAAAAAGAAAAGTTGCAAAGACATCTAGTATGCATTTTTAGCTCATACAGATGTTAATAATTTAATAGGTTTACATTTTCATTTTTTTGCATTACTGTATTTGATTCCTGTATAAAATTATTTTATATTAATGCTTTATGTTTGGTCGGATTTACGTGGCATTTTGAATGCTGTGCAGTTAAATACCATTAAATAAAAATATGAAAAATTCACAGTTTAAGTAACTGACCTTTGGTTTATATCTATTAAAAATTAGATTAACAGATTTTACAAATGAATTTCTTTGGCACACAGATGCTACCTAAAGACATTGCAGTTGACCCTTACTGTTCCTTTGAAACAATAACATTGAAAAATTGTTTTCAGTTTTTCTTGATGACTTAACTTTTTTTTTTGCTGTAAAAGACTTGAACTCTGCATAAGGCTTCAGAAAATGTTTGCTAGGTATAAAAAACTTTTATTAGAGCATGTACATTGCATGACAGAATCCAAACTGAGATGGTGACTGAAATTAGATAATTTTTTCTATGCCAGTTTGCCTAATATTCTTGTGGTAGGCAAACTTTAAGATATGAATTTCCATTACATAACAATAACAACAAAAAGCTTATGGCAAATTTGTGCTGCACTTCCTACAAGAGTTTCACTAAATGAACATATTAAAAATTCAAAAGTTCCTAGTAGGTTTCTAAATTATTGAATCTATGGCCATATCATATTCTGAGAGCTTCACAGAATTTAGCAAATCGGATTATGCCCTTTCTATGTTAGTGTTAAATAATTCGGTACTATTAAAATGTAAGTAGTCATAAACAGTGGCTCTCTTTTGCTGAGGATTGCAATCTGAGCGCTTCAAAATATGAGCTTGGTTAGCATTTAGTGCAGTGGGCCACTTGCAGATCCACAAGCCTGTGAAAAAGTAATTGAAAACATTTGTCCTAAAATCCATGACTGAAATATGATTCATCTTTGGGTAGCAACAATAAACTATCAGTAGAAATAAATAATTTTTTTTAAAACTAATTTTCTACTAAGCTTAGCACTTAAATCACTTTTTTTTTTCCTTTCAGCCATAACCAGCAGACCACAACATTTAGACATCCTGTGACAGGACAGATTTCTCCAGAAAACATTGAATTTATTTTACAAGAAGAGTAAGTAGTTTTTGACGCATTCTGAGACCTTTAAAAGTAACTTCTTACATATTGTATTATCATAATTACTTTAACATTTCTCATTATGTAGAACTGATATTACACAGATACAGAGGATGCACTTAAAACATTCTGGTTTTTCTTCCAGTGTTGGTCCCTGTGTGTTTTCCACAGGTGGGTATGCATGCGTGCCATGCGTCCGAGTCCAGAGATTTTTAGTAAGCAGTGTCCATTGACCCCCACCCAGGCAATTGCCCTCCTGGTGCTCCGGACCAAAGGCCTAAGATGCAGTGCAGGCTGACGCCTCTCTAGTTACTTCTGACTGCCACATGCTGTGAGTCAGAATCTTCTATGTTGGCAGATTTCTCTAGCTTTCTTATTGGCTTGTAAATATATATTGTGAATAGCTTTAATATTTAGCATAGTTAAAGTTTAGTATAGCATAGGTAGCTTAATTTATCCCCTTTCAGGGAGTCCCTCTTTGCGGACTGGGACTATGCCTAGAATCCTGGGGTTCAAGAATTGTTATTGCCCTGACTCCTCTCTGTGGGGGACAAAGAGTAATGCTGCCTCTACTGTCTGGGTGAAATACATATCTCGGCACAGTGCAGTATATGCCTCTCATTTCCCCTGTGACGCTCATGAGCTTCAGTTGAGAAAACACCTTATGGAAAAGGCAATGAGACCTCACTCTGATCCAGGGCCGGCTCCAGAGCCCAGCGGGGCAAGCCCCTGCCTGGGGCGGCCCTTTCCTGGGGGGGCGGCAGGCTGGGCCGGCGGACCTGCCGCAGTCATGCCTGCGGGAGGTCCACCGGAGCCCCGGGAGCAGCGGACCTGCTGCAGGCATGACTGCAGAGGGGACGCTCGGCCGGCGGCTCCAGTGGACCTCCCGCAGGCATGACTGCGGACGGTTCGCTGGTCCCACGGCTCGGCTGGACCTCCCGCAGGCATGCCTGCGGCAGCTCCAGCGGAGCCGCCGGACCTGCGAACCGCCTGCAGCTGCGGGAGGTCCAGCCGAGCCGCGCGACCAGCGGACCCTCTGCAGTCATGCCCGCGGGAGGTCTGCTGCTCCCGCGGCTCGGGGGCGCCTCCCGGGCATGACTGCTTGGGGCGGCCAAAAACCTAGAGCCGCCCCTGCTCTGATCTAGGCCCTTTTACATCATCCTCAAATGATAAGGAGCACCCCTCCAAGTATGAGTTTTGGACTGTAGCCTGAAGCTTCTGAGTCCAAGGAATCATCATCCAGGGCTTCACCCAAGAGTAAGGAGTGATCCTATCCAGGTCTGCTCCTAAAAGAAGAGACCCCTCTCCAATTTCATCCAGGTTGAGAGAGCCTTTGTGCATGGATCGTAAGGGTTGAGGACTGCGTAAGACTCCTGGGCAGGATGATAAAGCACATAGGATTCATTGACTTTGACTCTTTTTTTCAATAAAAGACCAACACCCACCAGTCCATCTAAGAGTGGTAGACATGATTCTTTGACAGTACTGGCCTGCCCTTCTAAGGACTGACTGTCCACCCTCAACATTTTGGGACATATTGGAATCATCTGTCCCAACCACCAGAATGCACCAAACACCAGGACATGCAGACACTTATGTCTCACAAGAGAATATCTTCCTCCTTTATCCTCAGTCTCCTCTCCTTTTGGGCCTGGTTCTCCTGAGAGACATTGACAACATGGGAACCCTTAAGTAGGAATAGCAGCAAAGAGTCCTGTGGCACCTTATAGATTAACAGACGTTTTGGAGCATGAGCTTTCGTGGGTGAATACCCACTTCGTCGAATGCATGACACATGCATCTGATGAAGTGGGAATTCACCCACAAAAGCTCATGCTCCAAAACGTCTGTTAGTTTATAAGGTGCCACAGAACTCTTTGCTGCTTTTACAGATCCAGACTAACACGGCTACCCCTCTGATACTTAGGTAGGAATGTTCACCCTCTGGCACCAACGGCCACACTGGTATAATGAGAGCAAGTCTCCTACTGGGATGAGTGAGACACTCCAGCTAATCCATAATCCTCTTGCAGAGAGATGAGTCCTGATGGAGTCAAAGAGATCCAGACACCCTCCTCCCAGATATGACTATCTTAGGGACTGTTAGTACCTGATGCCAGGGGGTCCCCCTCAACCAGTCGACTCTTTGTACTGGCTATCCTGGGGCCTGTGGGATAGTCCACAAGTCTTACTGCACCTGTTCCACACAGAATTTATCAGATCGATCAGAGTATGAAGAAGAGAAAATCGATCTAGATCCACAGGCACCAATGAGGATCTAATCATCTTCACTAAACTAAGTGATCACCATCTCCACTGGACAACCGTAGGCAGTACCAAGAGCTCCTGCAAAGGATAGCAAATGACCTCCAGATCCCACTGGAAGTAGTAGTCCAAGATACCCAGCATCGGGTCCTTGACATCCTGCAGCCAATGAGTCCCAGCAAAATGGCTCTCCCAGTAAATGAGGGCATCATGGAACCAGACAAGGTGGTCTGTCATACCCCACTGTCCTGCGCTCCCACATCTTAAAGAAAGCTGCTGTTTTATCCTGGCCAAAGGAGCTGAGTTCCTTTTCATTCATCCAGAGCCCAACTTGCTGGAGGTGCAGGTAGTCACAGATGGAGCAAGATTACAACACCCTAAAGCAACCTCATCTGACATGGGCTTGGAGAGGTTGTACCTTTCAGAAAGAAAGGTATTCTCCTCTACAAGCTTGCAGTTCTGTATTTCTTACTGTTGAGGTTTGTTAGTGAAATATGATTTTAATAACTACTCCAGACTGACAGACTTTGAGGACAAACTTCCCCTAGAGGACAGAGCCTAATTTCAAACCTTAATTGAGGAAGGCAGTCTAGTGGTAAAAACCTTCCTACGAGCTTCAGTGAATGCAATGGACATGGCATCAAGAGGGTTAGCCACTGGTATAGTTATGAGGTGAGTCTTCACTTCATTCTTCAGGGTTCCTGAGGGAGATGTGGAGCACCATAGAGGATTTAGCATTCAGCAAGATTCAGTGAGAAAACTGAGTCCCTACAATCGTTCAAAGACTCTAGATCAGCCCTCTACTGCCTGGGAATTTACACCGCAGCCCTGAAGAGAAAACACCAGAGGCAGGAGTATATGTCAGGACTGTCCCCTTCACAACAATTCTGTCTCCAGCTGAGCCTCCACTCAAGAAACGGAGAGTTAAAAGACCTCGATTTTCAGTCCTCTTTGCTGCTGTGACCTCCACCCATTCCCATCCATCCACTAAAGGTTACTTTTGGCACCTTGGCTGAGAACCACCTGCCTTATTGATGACAATGACTTCTAGCACACCACCCCCATCTTTGGGGGCCATCTCTCACTTTTCTCCCACAATTGGAACTCAATCAAAACAGACAAGTGGGTTCTAAAAATCATTCACCATGGTTTTTCCATCAAATTCCTCTCCCTCTTCTCTCCCCGCCCCCCAGTCTCCCTTCCCAGCCCTTCTCCAGAGACCACTCTCAGGAGGAGATTCTTTGCCAGGAGGCATATTTTTTTTCCCTTCAGCAAAGGGCAATAGAACAAGTACCACCTTAGTATTAGGGTGCCGGTTATATTCTCCATATTTCTTAGTCCCAAAAAAGATGGCAAGTGGAGACCCATTCTGGACTTTGACAACTCAGCATTTTTATTTGAAAGTCAAAATTCAGGATGTTTACACTAGCATTAAAGAATTCCCTCCCTACAGGAGGAAATATGGTTTGCAGCTCTTGACATAAAGGATGCCTGTTTTCATGTGGATATTCATTTATTCCTTGGAAAATGTCTCTGGTTTCTGGTAGGTCAGGAACGCTGCCAGTTCAGAGTCCTTCCCTTTAGACTAGCAATAGTGCAATGGGTATTCACAAAAGTATTCTCAGTGGTGCAGCCTAAATGAGACGACATGTCTACATAGTCTTCTCATATTTGGATGACTGTCTCCTAACAAGTCATTCCAACCACAAAATCAGGTTGGCAATTTTGTTCCTGCTCCATCTTCTAGTGGTGCTGGGTGTATGCATAATCAAAGAAAAGTCCTCTTTGACCCCCCAGCCCCTCGCTCCAAGAGTGTTAAGCTTTATTTGCATGACAGTGGACTCAATTTTAGCAAGAGCTTTCTTCCCAGCAGAAAGATTCCAATTAATGAGCAGATCATTTGCAATCCAAAAACTATAGTCAAAGGATGTCATTCCCTACTAGGCCACAGGACCTCATGTAATTTTGTGACACCATTCACTGGACTTCTTCTACGCTGCCTACAGGCCTGGCTCTGGTCTGTCTACTCATTAGATAAGAACCACTTGAACTCCAGAGTGACTCCATAACTCCATAGCCTCTCTTACCTGGTGATCAAACCCAGAATGAGTACAAGTGAGAGTCCTCTATATCCCTCCTATCCCTGATGCCACCATCATAACAGATGCATCCCAGAAGGGATGGGGTGCTCACCTGAACAACCACACAATACAGGAAACTTGGACCCCATAGAAGGACAGGCTGCATATCAACCTTCTCTAACTGCCTGACCTTTAGGGCCTCTCCTGCTCATACATTCACACAATAGCCAAATAATGTTGGACAATATCACCATGGTTCTTTTTATCTAAACAAGCAGTGTGGAGCAAGATCCCTTTCCCTTGGTCTGGAAACAGTCAGCTATAGAAATGGTGCATCAGAAACAATGTCACACTGCTAGCCACATACTTATCAGGTGTTCAGAATCTCTAGCTGACAACTTTAGCAAGCACTTTTCTGCAGAGCATGAATGGAAGGTATATGACTCTGTCCTAAGCAAGTTACTCACTCAGCGGGGAACACTGCAATAGGATCTCTTCGCAATCTGAATGAACAGAAAACTTCCCCTGTATTGGTCTCAAGCAGCTATGGGCCACGACTCCCAGAGCGATGCTTTTAGATTATCATGGGCAGATCAATTCAGATGTGCCTTTCCTTTCATCCCTCTGATACCACAGTCTTGAGAAAGATCCATTATGACATGGGCAGGGTTGTTCTCATAGCACCCAGCTGATACAGACAATTCTGGTTCCTGGGTGTTTTGAGAATGTCAACCGATCCTCTTATCAAGGTCTGCCCCTTCCCAGAACTTGTAACTCAGGAGAATGGCAAAATCAGATACCCCAATCCAGACCTACTTCACTTCACAGCCTGTTTTTGGATGGGCATCAGAACTAGAATGATCATCTTCAGAAGCCATTGGATTCATTTTCACTCAGAGCAGGAAAAATTCCATTAGGAAATGCTACCTAGCTAAAATGAAGATGCTTCTCCGCCTGGGCAAGGCACAATGAGTCTTACTCAGGATCTGCAGATATCCCAGTCATTTTAGATTATCTCCTGTCATTGGAGAACTCAGGTGTTTCCATTAGCTCATTGCAGGTCCATCTCTCAGCACTCAGTGCCTTCCTTCCTCCAGTACATGGGGGTTCTATTTTTACCAGTCTGTAACGGGTTGACTCACCCCTGCGGCGCCTCCTACTGGTTGCTCTGGGGAATTAGCTCTGTTCCAGCCAGGAGCGCCCTCTGCAGGCCGGTGATCCACCTGTCCGTCACTACTGGCTCTGTGTCCCTCCCAGGACCCCAGTGCCCCTTTAACCTTTAACTGGGTTGCCCCTTCCCAGGGGGAACCCCCACCCTACTATCCCCACTTCGCCTCAGTAGTGGGTACTGCCCAGTCTCTATCCAGCCCCTGTTCGCTGGGGCAGACTGCAGTATCCAGTACTCATCATCGGCAAAGGGGGTTTTGGACCTGCTGCCTTGGCCTACCCCTAGGTTGCCCCCTGCAACCCCCAGTACCTTTTGCCCTATACTAGGCCGCAGCCTGGGGTTTTCTAGGCTGGAGCTTCCCCAGCTCCTCAGCCTTTCCCCAGCCCTGCTTCACCCTAGGTACCTTGTCTCAATTCCCTGCAGCCAGGCCCTTCTCTCTCTGAAGGCAGAGAGAGACTGTCTGGCTTCTGGCTTCCCTGGCCTTCTTATAAGGCCCTGTTGCTCAATTTGGGGCGTGGCCCCAGCTGCAGCCACTTCCCCAATCAGCCCAGCTTTGAGAGCAGCAGCTCTCAAGCCCTGCCAGGCCACTTTTAAACCCCTTAAAACCAGGAGCAGAGGTCCACCTTGCTACACAGTCCAATAATGATTAGATTCCTAAAGGGCTTAGTCAGGACCTTCCTTCCAGTGGTCAAGCCTACACCTCAATGGGACCTCAATCTCATCCTGTCAGTATTTACCAGACCACCATTTGAATCTTTGGCCATGTGCTGTATGCCCCACCTTTCCATGAAGGTTGCATTTTTAGTTGCTATTACTTCAGCTAGAAGGGTGAGTGAGATGGGAACACTTATGGCTGACCACGGCCGGCTCTACAGTTTTTGCCACCCAAAGCAGCGCACCGAATTGCTGCCGCGGGTGGCGGGGACAGTCCGTGTGCCCTTAGGGCAGCAGGCGCATTTCCGCGGCGGCGGCAATTCCGCAGCAGCTTCTATGTTTAGCTGAAGCCGCCCCGGACAGTTAAACATAGAAGCTGCCACGGAATTGCCCTCACTGCGGAAACGCGCCTGCCGCCCTAAGGGCACACGGACTGCCCCCGCCCTCCACGGCGGCAATTTGGTGCGCTGCTTGGGGCAAAACAACACAGACTGCCACCCCTTGCAGAATGCCGCCCCAAGCACCAGCTTGGATTGCTGGTTCCTGGAGCCGGCCCTGTGGCTGACACACCATACATCATTTTTCATAAGAGGAAGGTCTTCCTTTTGTCTTAATCCTAAATTCCTCCCTAGCATAATTTTGGAATTCCAAGTCAATCAGCCTGTCCACTTACTGGTTTTCTTCCTAAAACCCTATGCTTCTATAGGCAAGAAAATATTTCATTCTCTGGATGTCAGACGGGCCCTGGCATTCTACCTGCAAAGGACCAAACCAATCAGAAAAACACCATTATTTGTCACTATTGCAGAAAGGTCACAAGGACAAGCAATATCTTCTCTGAAAATCTCTAAATGGATTTCCGGTTGTATTGTTGTTTGCTTCCAATTAGTGTGTGTCCCTCCCCCGGAAGGAGTAAGGGCCCACTCCGCAAGAGCACAAGCTGTCTCCACAGCATCTCTCCAGGAGATATGGACATATGCAGAACAGCTACCTGGAGCTCTATTCACACATTTACAAAGCTTTATGCGCTAGATTAGGCCTCTGCTGCAGATGCAGCTATAGGGATTGCACTTCTTCAGGCTTTACTGACTGCATCCTCACATCCCCCTCTGGTCTCAGGACTGCTTGTTAGTCACCCACATGTGGAATACACATGACGAGCCTCAAATAAGAAATGGAGGTTATGTACCTGTAGCTAGAAGTTGTTTGAGATGTGTGGTCTCCGCTGTATTCCCCTACCCACCCTCCTTCCCCTCTCCTTCGGATCTTTTTTGAGTTGCGATTAAAAAAAGGAACTGTAGTGCTGTCTCTTATGCCCTTGGTCTGTAGTATGAGGGCGACAACTGTGGATATGCAGGCAAACAAACACTGTTTACTAAGAATCTCTGGATTGAAGTGCATTGTGTGCATGTGTGCCCATGTGTGGAATACAGATAGGGACCACCATCTTAAAGAACTTGCAGTTACAGGTGAATAACCTCCATTTTTTAGAGACAGAAAAAATTAAGTGATAATCCTCCCAAGTTTATTACTGCTAGAACCAGTACTATTCCTCTAGAATTGGAATTAACTTTCTTGAGTGTGCTGAATCTAGAAGGTAAAGCAAATGCCAAATATACAGTACCAGCCTTAAGGGAATATGGTATAATAGTATAGTGAGAGCTACAATAGGTGAAGTTACTAAACAGTTTCCATTCTAATCTTCTATCTTCAGATATTCCTGACTTTTTGGAATATTGGGCTAATATTTTTTCATGCTTGACCTCCGCCTGAAAATTAATTCTTAAGGATAAATTTAGCCGTATAATTTTTAGACAGAGCAACAGGAAAATGGGCTTAAGTTTGAAACTTCATTTTGAAACCCTAATGAGATTTAGAAAACAGGCTAAGTCTAAAGGGCATCAGTTTGGTACTTTTAAGTTAGTTCATGCTTAATATCAGCAAGTCCTTAAATCAGTTCAAACTGGTTCAAAGCTAGGTCAGTTCTGTCTCCTAGACTGACATGACCTTAATAGTTAGTTAGTTCTGAAAATGGAGAATCATTACCAGATTCCTTCTGCTTAACTTGTCTTCCTGTTCTCAAGCAAAATACCTAGCCCCTTTGTTGTTCTCCTAAATTTTGGTTTTTGGAATGTTCTTTGCAGTTTCTGATCTAAGGCCTTATACCAGCTTAAATCAATCTAAAGCCTTAGATTGCCTTCAGATACATTGTTGCAACCTGTTTGATAGTCTTATGACTTTTGCATTATGGTATCATGGCCAGTGTACCATTGTACTAGGTGTTGTACAAACATATGACAGAGCTTGAAATCTAAGTAACGACAATATACAACAATTAGATAAAACAGATGGGGGGAAGCACAAGCACAATACTGGTCAGGATAAAAAATGGGAGTCACAGCAAGCTAACTGCCTAACCGTTGACGAGGTTTTTTGTAAGCATCATGACAGAAGTTTTAAGGACGGATTCAAAGGAGCATATTGAGATAGCATAATGAGGAGGCATGGGAGGGAACATGAAGGTGCTTATGAGAAGACTTTTTTAAATGAGCAATCAAGATTGGTATAATTAGCAGACTAGAGGTGGTAGTGACTTCTTATGATTTCTAATAAAGTATAGAGAAGAGTGGAAATGTGACACTTATCACCCCAGTATTCACACTTTATACACTATTGTAATAATCTGTGTATAAAATATGCCTTGAGGTATCATTTGAAAAATAACTCATTGATCATTAATATACTTATTAAGAGCTATGGATATATGATAGAATTATGACTAAAGTGTGTTTAAATCAGGTAGGCCACGTTGGTTGGTAAACAGGCCTGCATCAGACAAAGGAATATGTTTTACCCACATAGGAGTTACTGTCAAAGTACTTTGAAAGATAATGAGAACATATTTACATATTGCATAAATAGACTAGGGCTGTCAAGCGATTAAAAAAATTAATTGCGATTAATCACACTGTTAAAGAATGGAATACCATTTATTTAAATATTTTAGATGTTTTCTACATTTTCAAATATATTGAATACAAAGTTTACAATGTTCAATTTATATTATTTTTTATTACAAATATTTGCACAGTAAAAAAAAGTATTTTTCAATTCACCTAATATGAATAATGTAGTGCAGTCTCTTTATTATGAAAGTTGAACTTACAAATGTAGAATTATGTACAAAAAAACTGCATTAAAAAATAAAACAGTGTAAAACTTTAGAGCCTACAAGTCCACTCAGTCCTACTTCTTGGTCAGCCAATTGCTCAGACAAACAAGTTTGTTGACATTTGCAGGAGATAATGCTGCCCGCTTCTTGTTTACAAAGTCACCTGAAAGTGACAACGGGTGTTTGCATGGCACAGTTTTTGCTGGCGTTGCAAGATATTTATGTGCCAGATGTGCTAAAGATTCATATGTCCCTTCATGCTTCAACCACCCTTCCAGAGGACATGGGTCCATGCTGATAATGGGTTCTGCTCCATAACGATCCAAAGCAATGCAGACCGACGTGTTTCTTTTCATTATCTGAGTTAGATGCCACCAGCAGAAGGCTGATTTTTCCATCACTGGTTATCCATCACTGGTACTCCATAGAATTCCTCTCCTTCCCTCCATACAAACTTCCTACCATTTGGGGGCCCCTCTCACCAACTGATTCTTCAACAGGAGGCAAACTCTCTGCTACATCAGAGAGCATCTCCCCACCCCAGTACCAGGGGAGAGAGTTCTATTCCCCATAATTCCTAATCTCCAGAAAGGGCAGGGGATGGAGACCCATTCTGGATCTTTGGCAGCTCAACATCTGCATCAGAAAGCTGAAATTCAGGATGCATACACTGGCATCTATAATCCCCTCCCTTCAGGAGGTAGTGTGATACGCAATTCTCCACATGAAAGACACATATTGTCATGTGGACATTAACACAGGAAGTTCCTGCTGTCTAGGGTTGGCCTGGGTTGACATTATCAATTCTATGTCCTTCTCTTTGGGCTTGCGACGGTGTTCAACATGTTCACAAATGTGTTCTTAGTGGTGGTGGTCCAAATCAGGTATGGCAACACCATAAACCCCTGGCATCTGGACAACTGACTCCTTTAGGACAGTCTCACCAAGAGGTTTTATCAGTGATACGGTCCCTTCGATGCCTTATCACCACGTTAGGGGTCTGTATAAACGAAGACAAGTCCATTTTTGTCACCCACACAGACAATCCATTTTATAGGGACGTGGCTCGATTCTACCTCTGCACAAGCTTTTAGGGTGACCAGATCACCACACTAACATATCTGGACACATCTTCTAGATTTAAATTAAAATATTTGTCTGAAATGGAATATCAGCATTTTGATGGAATTTCAGCTAAATACCTTTTTGAATCAGAATTTCAGTACAGCTCTAGTGTGAACTGCTCTGCTCCAAGCATAGCTGGGAAAAAAGATTCCATAGAAGTGACGCTTTCTGTATACATATGTTTTTCACAGTATTCCCAGTACAATCCCAGGAATAAAACTCTGAAATTACATTTTCTGTATGGAGTTCATCTCTGAAGCTGAGCATTGTGCTATTGAAGTTGGATCTTTTAAAAATATGAACTTTGTCCTAAATATATTTTAAGTACTACCTAAGTCAAAAGTACAAGCAATCTAAAAGTTCTTACTTTACTTCACCTCGAAGATCCTTTTTATATATTTGCATAGTAAGTATGGCTAAAGTTAATGAAAACGCTCCTTTTAAATGCATGAATTTAAAATCAGGACTAAAAATTATGTAAAGCAGCCTAGATCCAAAAAAACGTTTTGTTTTAAAACAGCTTTTATAGTGAAGCAGTGCTAAGAGCAAATATTCATAATTGTTTAAATATTTCACTTTATATTGCACTGATTTTCAAAAATTTTTTTACATGCATACTAATAAGAAGCAGGTGTTTTAACAGCTGCATGTTTGAAACTGAATCTGTTGTGAACTACTGATATTTGTGTTTGTTAGATGTTTTAAAAGTTTCCGCTGTGTATGGGCTAGTAGTACAATTGCATATGAAATCAAGAGGTATGGAATACTTCAATACAAAATACAAGCATGTTTTTTGTGTTTTAATTAATCAAGCCTGAGTTTTTATTGTGCCTTTTTGCTTGTATTCTGTGTAACTGCAGTTGATCAATCCAGTACACCACCCCTTGAGAGAGAGCCTTGTGCTTGTTTCATCCATTGCATTTGGTTACTATGGCAGCAAAAAATGGTGAATAAAACCCCCACCAAAACACCTGGGATATAGAAACAAACTTAGGCTATTTAGTTTTCTGTCCAAATGAGTAGAAGGTTTAATTAAATTAAAAGGTAGAAAGATTAATTTGAAGCTGTTTTGATTCAGTAACAGAAGGTTGTTTGTGGGTTTTATATACAGTTTTTTTTCCTGTGGGTTAAATATTTGTATCTCTTTTAGGAAAACTGAATTAGCCATCTCATAGACATTAAACATTCCGGTTGCTGGTGAAAATGCTGCAGTATCGGATTTTGTTGTTTTGTAAAAACAAGTGAGGTTTGCCAATAAATTCTTTGTAACCAATTAAATGTGCTCTCCATATAGATAGGAATGCAGTCTAGGTATGATGGGGAATGGCATAGTGAGTCAGGAGGTATTGTACCAAACGGCCTGCTTTCACAGGCTTTATATTGATTCACACCAGTCCAGAATGCCAACTGCAGCAAATGGCAGTTTTCCAAAAATGTGTGCCAAGTAAGGTGTAATCATTTGGATTAGCTAACCTTCCCCTGAGTATGTGCCAGTGTGTGTGTTTGTATGATGGGAGAGAAAGAGAACTGAAAAAGTAAGTTGAATAACATGGCATGTTACGGCAGTGCAGCTGTTGAATAATAGATATAATTAAACTCCAGTATAGGTGTGTTTGAACTGATGATGTTGAATATGGATTATGGCTTTCTTTACTTATTTGTAAAAGTAACTTTGTTTTTAACTCTGTCAATGTTAATATGCTTGAGTGTTCCAGACAGTAAAATGGGATTGCCTCTACATATATTTCCTTTTTATTTAAAATAGTAACTGGCTAAGGATGTCCTCTTTGTTAATTGACAATTAAGAGACTTGCATTTGAGTGTTGTGTGTTGAATTGGGTTATGTTCTGGATTGATTTGGTTTTGATGAGCATGTAAATTCATCCTTGAAATGCCAGGTAGAAACTGATTAATCCTTTCTTTTCGGTTGTTCTTATTAGCCCTTATATAGTTGCAGGTAGTTTGGATCAACACACTGGTGGCTCACAAGCCATTATTTTAGCTGGAGAGTTATGCATTTGTTTAAATATTAATCAACTGGCTATTTTTCAGAAAAGTTTCCAATAGGGACATAGAAAAATAGGTCTTTATTATTTTAAAGGAATTGCTAAACTGACACAGGTACAGATTAAATATACCCTTTCTCTTTTATTCTCTCATGTTGTATTGTATTGGATTGACACCACATCCTGCTATTTTTTAATAACTACCTAGGATGTCTTAACAGGTTTATGAATCTTTGCCATGTAAACATTGGAATAAAATGTTAATCATTCCAATACTGAGCTTTTCATTTTGTTTAGAGAGAGATTATGTGGTAATATAAACATCAAATGTCTCAGTTTAGCAAGGTGTTACCATATTGCACAGTAAGCCTCTTTATACAATGCAGGAAGTGTAGTTTCCGGTAATTTGATTAAATTGAATGAAACTACTGACTCTGCTCAGATTTATCAAATCAAGCATGTCTATCAAATGTCAGTATTAAAAGAAAGTTTGACAGGTGTGCAGTGGTTTTTTGGTCAGGCAAATGTACTTCGAGCTAAATCTTCAGAAGGACTTAGGTGCCTAAGCCTAATGTTTTGGTACCACTGGGATTCTCTGACCCCCCACTCAGCTTCTGCCTAACTTTGTAGGCACCTAAATTTCTGCTGTTTAATGTTCTCATGGCATTTAAGTTTCTCACTGCTGTCTAATCCTAGGCATCTGGAAGCCTATCTCCCACCTAAACCTCATCAGGATCCTCAGATGGGGCAATGCAGGACCTGATCTGGTAGGCATTCTCCAAAGCACGTCTAAACTCACAAGTAGGAGGTGATGGTAGGGGTGCCTGCCTTAAACTTTTAGCTCAGTGGTTAAAACGCTCACCGTGAATGTGGGGAGACCCCAATTCAATTCCGCATTTTGTCTGATGTGGAAAAGAGTCTCCCACTTCTCAGGAAAGTAGCCTAACTACAGGGCCATGGGATATATATGGGCTATAGGTAGGGATGTCTCAATCTCTCTTGTTGGAGTTGTTCCAGTGTGGTTAGCCTAGTGGTTAATGCACTCACCTGAGAATTGGGAGACCTAAATTCAAATCATTTCTGAAGATTAGGCAGACGGAGGGAACTGAACCTGCATCTCCCACATCAACGGTTTGTGCTCTAAGAAGAGCTAAAAGTTTATAAGGGAAGAGAAGGCAAAAGAAACCAGATTAGACTTTTTCTTGGGATTTCACAGTACAGTCAGGGAACTGCAGCCTGAAAGCAAACCCGTCAGAAAGGAGAAAGATGCAGAAAGGACCCAAGACAGTCGATGGCTGGGGTGCTAGAGCCAAGAGTGGGGATCCTTTGCTGTCCCATAGAGTGGGACTACAGGTACAATTACCCTGTATTGTGACACACAATGCCTAATCTAAAGGCATTGTTACCATGGGAGAATGGTCAAGTTAGATTTTGTGTGTGTGTGTGTGTGTGTGTGTGTGTGTGAGAGAGAGAGAGCGAGCGAGCGCGTGCGCGCATGCACAGCTGGCCAACCATCATGGGCGGTGGGTATCATAGGCTAGGGAAGGCTGCGCCTTCCCAAACAGCCAGACGTGGTCCCACTCACACTCCGCCCCCAGGCCTCTTCCTGCTCTGGCCACTCTTCCCAGAGCCCCTGTGCAGTGGCTCGGGCTGGTGCTGCTGGTGGGGACTGCTCACCCAGCGCTCTGGGGCTGGGCGGGGTGTCTGGCTGGGGCTGCACTGCTTACCCTCCTGGCACTCCAGGGCTGGGGCTGCACTGCCTGCCTGCCTGCGCTCCAGGACTGAGCTGCACCGCCTGCCCACCCGGCACTCTAGGGCAAGGAAGGGGCAAGGTCTTGGCCGGAAGGGGCGGGGCTAGGGGCTAGCCTCTCCCACCCAGCAGTCTACGTGCCGCTCATGCCAACCATATGTATTCCATGGCTTTCCCAATGTTTAAAATTCCTAATTTGTGATTTGGGTTAAATCTTGGATTTTTTTTAAAGCCCCAAACTGTCATAAAAACCAAGAGATTAATTTCTTCAAGGCCCAGCCAATTTCCTGAGAGATGCCCACTCTCTTTGTAAATCTTGTATTTTATTTTTAGTGGCTATCTTGGTGCTCTTAAATCTAGTGCTTTAAATTATTTTGGATGAACATGTGTTGTAATGCAGGATACCTTAACATCTTTACTGGAAATAGGCTGGAATCTCCTGCTAGGTACAAGGACTAGAAAAATGAGAGTGAGGAGTATGGAAAAGAACAAGTTCAAATTAAGCCTAAAAAAAAAGATTCAGAGGTACGAAAAGGTCAGCTAAGGTCTGCAATCTCCAGGTTCTGTAAAATGTACCTTAGAAAGAGGAGAATAGGGAATCTAATGAGAAGCAGAAAGTAAAGGTTAATGATTCACAAGAGGGTAAGGCAAAATTGTGTATATATAGAACATCTCAAAACTCCCTGCTAAAACTGGACACTAAAGCTGACAAAATACTGAAAAAAGGGTATCTGCAAGGCAAGCAGAACAGACTGGGAGATCAAGCTGTCAGGCATACAAGACAGGCAGAGGTTGTAAAGGCTGCATGAAGCTTAAAGAGATTATTTTAAGGGCTCTAAAATCCTCTTCTTCCCAAACCTGACCGTACTTACAAAGGCTAGAGGGAAGGGCTTGATGTCAGGCATTTGAAACAGAGGGAATCAATGTTGCAGTGTTATTTCCTCCAAGCTTAATTTAAATTACATGTTCAGAAATAGTCTCTCTTTTGGGACTTCAAATCAACCGAGAAACTGTTGGACAGGTAATCATTCAGGATGGAATAACTGGTGTAATTTAGGAAGAGCTGACGGTGGCTGACCTCTTGTCTTGAACGAACACCTTGTGGCAGACTGCTCTGATGGCAAACTGTTTTCCTCTGATTGTTTGCTGTTTTGTATGAGTGATAATGCTCAAAATGCTTCTGTTCCCTGTTGTACTTAGTATTTGACTGACTATCTCTGGCAGCAACGTTTAGGGTGGGTAATTTGCCAAAGTTTTTATGTAAATTTTAATGCATGCATTTTAAGGTTAGAGTAGGAGAAATTCAGAGATTGTCATTAACTTGTTTGCACTGTTAATCATTTTTGTTGTAACTGTGGGTGTGTTTACAAAGCAACTAGACACCTGTGGCTGGCCTGCGCCAGCTGACCTGGGCTTTGGCTGTGGGTCTGTTTCATTTCTGTGTAGAGTTCCGGGCTTGGTCTGGAGCCTTCCTCTGTGACCCTGCAAGGTGGGAGGGTCCCAGAGCTCAGGCTACAGCCCAAGTCCAGAAGTCTACACAACAACGAAACAGCCCCACAGCCCAAGCCCTGCAAGCCCAAGTCAGTTGGCATGGACATCTAGTGTAGACATACCCTTAATTGCCACTTGTCTAACAAGTTACCTTCGTTATAGTTGAGCAAACTGCATTGTATTTTAATGTTTCAGACAGTACCACTTGGGCTCTTTAAATCCTTGGAACAAGAATGGTCTTATGTTTAAATCACAGTTCTGAGAGCCAGAGCTGGGAATTGAAGCTGGCTGAAAAAGGGGACTCCCTCTGTGAACATGTTCATGTTTTTGGGAAAAGTATTGTCTTGTAGAGGGACAAATGTCAAAAATATGAAATTTTTCATAGACAGGGCTTTTAAAAAGGGGGGAGGAGGGGAGAGAAGGAAACAGATTTTTTCAGCTTCCTAGCTGCCCTCAGGGAAGGCTCTTGTCAGTTTAACTTGTGAAACTGTCAGTAGTCTTCCAGCCTGGCTGCCAGAGAGGCAGAGTGCTCTGTGCCTTAGGTTCCTCATCTTGAAATAGAGAGAATTCTTATTTCATCAGTGACGGCATTGGTGCTGTGAGGCGAAATTAATTAATGCTTCTATAGTGTATGAGATCCTCTTTGGTTCGAAGGGGCAGGGGCAGCTCTAGGTATTTTGCCGCCCCAAACATGGCAGGCAGGCTGCCTTTAGCGGCTTGCCTGCAGGAGGTCCCCGGTCCCGCAGATTCGGTTGCACGCCTGCAGGAGGTCTGCGGAAGCTGCGGGACCAGTGGACCCTCCGCAGGCATGCCGCCGAAGGCAACCTGCCTGCCGCCCTCGCGGTGACCGGCAGAGCGCCCGCCGTGGCTTGCCGCCCCAGGCACGTGCTTGGTGTGCTGGTGCCTGGAGCCGCCCCTGCGAAGGGTCTATATAAGTGTAAAATATACAGTATTATGAATATTGTTGTTATGGCTGCCACCACTACTACCACTGGATATCTTCCTTGTCTGGTATACTTTTACCAATACCAATGTGCTAAGTATAGACAGACAAAAAGTTAGCTCTTTGTTTCAAATATTTTTTGCCTGTATATTACTAAATAAATGCAGAAGATTGTATATTCTGGTAGTTTTGTGAATAGTTGAGGTCTGCTGCTTGGGAATTTATCGCATGTGGTCTGTTACTATGTTAAAAAAACGATTTTTTTTAAAGTATATTTCATTTAACTTTACTATGTTAACAAACAAGTTCTGTCTTGATCCTTGACCAAGATAATTGACTTCTTGCATCAAGACAATTATTTTTTTTTTTACAGTTGACATTCCTCTTGTCCTCCTCCAGTGACCTAGTCTTACTAATCCTACCTTCCTTCAAACCAAACAATAATTCTTTATTGCTTCTTGTTTGATGTCACCTCCCTCCCTCCCTCTTTCCAACTGAACAATCAACTCTCCTGTGGCATAAACAACAGACCTAGCAAAAAAAGTTTTGGATTTTAATTAGCGTACCAGACATAGCAAAAAAGTTTAAATGACACTGACATATCAATCTCTTCTTTCCTCACTCACCTACATCTGTGTAACTAATATACTACAGGGCATAAATATGTAAAAAGCACAAAACCATTTAAACAAAACTGATAGACCCAGAAACTCAACTGAGGAAAACTGATGTATAACTAGAACAGAATGAGTTTAAAACAAATCTGTAAGATCATAAGAGTAGTTAATAAAATTACCATGTTTTTATTTGAGGATATTTATAACCAGTTAGCAAAAAAACCACTAATTTTTTGAAATATTCCGTATGACAATTTAAAACTGAACACACTTTGTTCTGAAGACTTGTTTAAATCTTCTCAGAATACCAGTTAAGCAGAATTCTGAAATTTTCCAACATAGAAAACTAAGCAGAAATGTTAAGATTGTCCCTTCTGTGTTTTTTCGGGTCACTTTACAAGAGAAAATTACAATATGGCATAACTTTCTCCTCTTTCTTTCTACAGAAAGATTAGGGCAACTGAGAGAGACAAAGGAATGGAGGGATTTTTAAATACTTCTCTTCATTTAAGAGAAACCATTGACGAAGGTTAAAAGTGCCTAAGTCACTTTTGAAAATGGGGGTTAAGCTTTACCTCTCTGTGCATCACTTTCCTATCTCTCTTCCTTTACCTATTTAGATTGTAAACTCCTCAGAGCAGGGGCTGTCTTGTGTTTGTACAGTGCCTTGTGCAATGGGGCTTTGATCTTGCTTGTGGCCTCTAGCTGCTACCATAATACAAAAAATAATAATTTTTCTTTGTAAAATTATTACATAATATGATCCTGGCCACTGTTTATTTTACAGGCTTACTCCATGACATAGACCTTAAAGGTGTAACCTTAGTGCATACATTAATATGAATATTCTCTTGCTTGCACCAGCGATAAAAAATGTTCTATATTATCTCTGGCTGCTCAGCCTCATGTTCATGCTTTCATCAAGCTAAATGCTTGTTGTCAAAGTTGATATTTTGGCTAGATCACAGGTACCAAGTTAAGATGAATTTAAACAGGAAAGACGATGTATTTAGCCGATTAGTGGCAATAGAGTACAACCACAGCTTAGTTAAATGGATGACACAACAAGCTGGGCATTTTCCTGAAAAAAAGTGCACTCAGCCAAAGGTGTATTGTGAATGCTGTTGGGATAAAAGAGTGTGAAGATGTTTTTCATAAAGCAAAGGCGGACATATTTGTGCATTTGAAATATCTTACTTTTTTTTACTGAAGGTAAAGCTATGAAAATAGATCATTTGGCTTCTACACACAGAGTAAACCATTGGACCAAATCTAATAGAAGTAGCTGAGTGTGCTCGTCTTGGATTGGTATATGGCTGTTGTGCAGAGTAAGAAGTGTACATTTCTTATGAGGAATAGGTTTGGTGATAAATATCTGTAAGGAGTTCCTCCTCTAAGGTGTTGGCTTTTTGTTTTGTCCTTTAGGGACATGTCCATTGCATTCAGTGATACATTATAAATATTAGTCATCTTCTCTCTCTAGGTAATGCAGAAGATCTGACCCTTAATTTTATTAATCAGATTGTATGATTCTGTGTGGGCATAGGGCTCTGCCCTTGTGAAACAACTTGCAGCACTGGGGCCTATGAAAGCATAGCACTTAGACTTTCAGCTTCTTAATGAAATACAGGCTGTCTGACAATCAAGTCTGAAGTAACGTTTTGCTGAGAAAATTCCACAGAATTTTAATATGCACCCTTTGAGGATAACTTTTAATTTTCCAGACTAAAATAATATATTTATCAAATATTTTGTTGATATTTTTCCTTCAACTTATCTGTTACTATCTGCATACTTTCTTTGAGTTCTCTTTCTCTCCAGTTGAATAAAATTAGCTATTCCCCTCCTGCTTTAGCTGCTTCAGCTTGAACATATGACATGCCATAGTAAATTGAAAAGAATTATACCTGTTGAGGCGGGTGGCATGGATTTCTTGCTGATCATGATACATTTTAGTGAACAAGAAGCTCTTTTCTCTTTTTAGATTGTCTTTGTGTGTTTGTGTAACACCTTTACAGTGAAATTCTCATCCTCGAGTCAGGTATACCTTTTAGACTAATCTCCAGGTCGTCTAATTTGTAGAACCAATATATAATGTAACTATATTTAGCACAGGCATTCACTGAGCTTGACAGCATTGTGAAAGCAAAATATTTCTCATGTTAAAACATTTGAGAACAATGTTAGAAAAATAATCCTTAGCTTTGACATAACACTTTTCACCAGCAAAGCAATCTTTATAATTTGTTAGAAAAATCCCATGTCATTCACTGTGTATAGTATCATTTTATGCTTCTAGTATCGTTAGATATTGAAGGACTAGATGATCTTGTTCTGCCATTTTCTAGTCTAGCACAGCAGAGATTATGCTTGAGCACTTGCACCAGTAATTCTGTCTTTAGAAAATTAAAATAGAATTTCCTTTTAAACCATGATGATTCCATGTTTTCTAGTCTTGACCTGATTGTGTCTTTAGTGTGTTTGTCTTTTTACCCTGAAAAGAATAGGTTACTTACATACTTGCTTTGCCTGGAAGTGTATATGTAATATATGTGGTTAATGATTATCTATGTATATTTCAGGTCCTTTTTACAGACATTAGAAAAATGTTACAATGTGTGGAATAGTGTACTGTTACTTTTTTGTTACCAATAAAGAATTATGAACCACTGAATACCATTGGCAATATCTTCTTAGAAAAGACTTAGTACCAAAATAATGGGTGTTCCAATTGATCCTTTAAGTGTGTGTATATATAAAAAAGCAAAAGCTGATTATTTAAAACAATGTGTTTTAAAAATACTTTTTCTTTCTTTTCTAGGCAGAATTCACACATGTCCAAGCAACAAGTAAACCAAAGACCCTCAAGCATGGTCAGTGAAACATCTATTGCACTAACTACATCCACTGTAGATACAAAACCTGGCTCCAAGGTAAGACAAAAGTCATATAAGTTGGTCTAGTGGTAAAATCGTGGATCCCTTGAAGTCAAGGGGAATTTTGTTACTGAATTCAGTGAAGCCAGGATTTCACCCTGGAAGTCTAATAATGAGTTTCCTGGGAATGACGATATTAAAATATCTTCCACCCATGCAAAATTGGGAAAAAACTAGAATAACTAAATAAGCTTTGGACAGCTCAGAAGCCCCAAAGTAGATGACAATTTTAGGTGAGTATTTGAAAATTATTGATGAGATGAAATGCAGAGTTTGAGAGGTTCCTAAGGAGTGGAAGTATGTGTAAGTAATACTGGTATTCCCACAGGTCATATGATTGTCCAAAGCACTTCAAAATCACCTGCAAAACAGTGGAAATATTAACTTGGTCTTCCACTTAATTTCCCTTTAGTTATCATCACTTCCCTCTTCCTTTATCTTAGGCACTTCTCCACTTTAGCCTCATGTATCATTAGTGCTTGCACCACTACTATATTTGGAACATTTAGATTACAAAAATAATAGAAAAAAATCAACAGAATATGGCACAAAATATACCTGTGCTTTACTTTAGTAAAGCCAAACTTACTTTAGTTGCATCTCCAAGACTACAGTAAATTAAAAAATAGAAGATGAAGGGGAGGGGGAAATGGCTGTAAGGAAGCAAAAATAATAGAAGAGCTAGCTAAGAAATATAAATGAAGCCTTAAATTTGTCTGTGGCCTTTTCACTTCTCAAACCTTCTTCATTGGGAAGGTGTAAAATCTGTTAAGTATCTAAGTCAGTGATATTCATACCTCAGTGGTTCAGGACCAAAATTAACTATCAACATTACCCAAAAGAGCCACAATATTGTGAATTCATTGTTTCATTTACACACTAAAGAGCCATTTGTGGCTCACAAACCTCAGTCTGAGTATCACTAATCTAAGTCAAAGAAGAAAGGGTATCGCCAAATTGATTGTAAAGAATGCTTACTGAGTTAACCTCTTTATTAATGTGGCATCAGCTGAAAACTTGAGTTCTGTTGTATTATTTTTCTTGGCTGATTAGTGGGGATAAGTAAATCATTTAATGAAAAACTCAAAAACACTTTTTAGATCCAGAGTGTAATAATGCAGTTACAGGTTACTAGACCAATGCACATGTTGTCATATGGCAGTCATTAGTATTGCATTTAAAGCCAAACGTGTTAACAATAAAAGTATACTAATAGATGGATTTTTCATCTTAAAATAGTAAGCTTAAATGTCCACTTGAGGTACATGGTAAATTCTTTCAGTCACAGTTGTGAATACTTACATGTGTGACAAAGTTCCTCCTCTACCTTGGTGGGTCCTGCGCTTATTGGCAGATTTGCTCACCTCAGTGATCTTCCCCACAGTCTGGATCAACTCCTCCTGTGTCTGATCAGGAGTTGGGAGGTTTGGGGGGAACCCCGGGCCCGTCCTCTACTCTGGGTTCCAGCCCAGGGCCCTGTGGATTGCAGCTGTCTATAGTGCCTCTTGTAACAGCTGCATGACAGCTACAACTCCCTGGGCTACTTCCCCATGGCCTCCTCCAAACACCTTCTTTATCCTCACCACAGGACCTTCCTCCTGGTGTCTGATAACACTTGTACTCCTTAGTCCTCCAGCAGCACACCCTCTCACTCTCAGCTCCTTGTGACTCTTGCTCCCAGCTCCTCACACGCACTTCCTCTCCTCTGGCTCCTCCCCGCCTGACTGGAGTGAGCTCCTTTTTAAACCCAGGTGCCCCGATTAGCCTGCCTTGATTGGCTGCAGGTGTTCTAATCAGCCTGTTTGCCTTAATTGGTTCTAGCAGGTTCCTGATTACTCTAGTGCAGCCCCTGCTCTGGTCACTCAGGGAACAGAAAACTACTCATCCAGTGACCAGTATATTTGCCCTCTACCAGACTCCTGTACATCACAGACCTGTGGATCCTCCCCTTAGGCTGGGGGGAGGTCCTTTAGCAGTGGGCGGGCTTCGCCCGCCCACTTCCTGGATGCCAAATAGGACCAGACTCCTGTACCCCACTGGTTTGGGTCTGTCACATATGTTTATATTTATTTAACAACTTCCTTATTATGATTTTTTTAAATGCCATTTAATTTTTTAAATTTTGCTTTTGTTGATTATGGTAGAGACAATTATTGACACTGCCAAAATTGACAGACTTAACAGTTTACCTAATGTAAGTAACTTTGGTGTGTAGAACTCTGTTATAAGGTGGGAAGGAGACTTTTCTCACCCCCTTCTCCAGTTTGCCAGTAAATGATGTCCAACATCACCTTACAACATCCTTCAGTCTTTCTCTTTGCCCCATGAGGAATTCTACTACAGTTCTGTCTGCATCCTAGAGATGAGATGAGCCTGCGTGATCTTTGCAGCCTACCAGGTGCAGCATTTACCTCAGTGCAGCAGTATGGGCTCTGGTGCAGAGCTGGGCGAATTGGTTGGGTGGAATCTCTTCTGCTTCTTGTGCTCCTCCAATAAGATTTACTGAGGTCCTCTTTACTCTAGTCCTTTTTACCTCACGTTTGCTTTGCCCCACAGAGATTCTTACTTATCATCGGGATCTTCTCCCTTGTGGAACCTTTCACTTCCAATAATCTACTTGTCTTCAGGAGGAGGGGGGACAACAGGACGTCTAAGATCTTCACAGAAGCTCATTTCCACTCTTACTCAGAGCTAGACTTAATTATTCCATGCATCCCTAGCAGTTCAATCACTCCTGCTCCTCCACAGACTCAGAAGTGGACATTTTTGGCTATCTCCTAAACAAACAAACATTGTCTTCCCCCTTCCCAAGGATCACTTGGGCAGTACTGAGCAGCAATGAGAATCTCTGGACAAATGTTAGGGCATTCCAAATTAATGTAAAGATAAGACACTAAGTATCATATTATACCGTCAGAAGAACATAAGAATGGCTATACTGGATCAGAGCAATGGTCCATCTAGCCCAGTATCCTGTCTTCCAATGGTGACCGGTGCCAGGTGCTTCAGAGGGAATGAACAGAACAAGGCAATTATTGAGTGATCCATTCCCTATCATCCAGCCCCAGCTTCTGACAATCAGAGGTTTAGGGACACCCAGAGCATGGGGTTACATCCCTAACCATCTTGGCTAATAGACGTTGATGGACCAGTCCTCCATGAACTTATCTAATTCTTTTTTTAACCCAGTTATATTTTTGGCCTTCACGTCCCCTGGCAATTTAATTCTTCAGGTTGACTCTGTGTTGTATGAAGAAGTATTTCCTTGTGTTTGCAGGGAACATACAACATAACCTGTCAAACATAACTTGCTGTCTACTAATTTCATTGGGTGACCCCTGTTTCATGTGTTGTGAAGGGGTAAATAACAGTTTCTTCTTCACTTTCTCCACACCATTCATGATATTATAAACCTCTATTATATCCCCCCTTAGTCGTCTCTTTTCTATGCTGAACAGTCTCAGTCTTTTTAAATCTCTCCTCATATGGAAGCTGTTCCATACCCCTAATAGTTTTGTTGCCCTTCTGTACTTTTTCCAATTCTAATGTGTCTTTTTTTTTAGACGGGGTGATCAGAACTGCACAGTGTTCAAGGTACAAGGTGTACCATGGATTTATGGCATTATGATATTTTCTGTTTATCTATCCCTTTCCTAATGGTTCCTAACATTGTTAACATTATTGACTGCCACTGCACATTGAGCAGATGTTTTCAGAAAACTGTTCACAGTGACTCCAAGATCTTTCTTGAGTGGTAACAGCTAATTTAGACCCCACTGCTTTGCATGTATCAGTGGGATTATGTTTTCCAATGTGCATTATTTTGCATTTATCAACACTGAATTTCATCTGCCATTTTGTTGCCCAGTTGCCCAGTTTTTAAGTTGGAAAAGTTGGACACCAACCCTGTTATGATTCAGATGAAATTGGAACAGCATTTAGTACTGATATGTCGATGATAATGGGAAGCTGACTTTCCTCAACTAGTTACTTAATTAAATACTATTGCCAATACATGTGTGCCTTTGAAGAGTGCTAGAACTATTTCATTACTGTGTAAAAAATATGAAACGATGCCTCAGTTATTTGTAGTCTGAGTGATGTGACTCTAGTACAGTATGTTTTGTACTATTGTAATGTGCTTCTTTTCAGGTTTTAAAAACTGGCAATAAAGTTCACAGCTTTGGAAAGAGGGACCAGTCTATCAAGAGGAACCCTAATGTTCCTGTTGTGGTGAGAGGCTGGCTACACAAACAGGTGTGTGAGAGATTATATATTTCTCTCTTAGTATTGCAGAATGTGCAACAGAATATATCAGATAGCTATGAAAGCTTTTTAGATAACAGTAAAAGAACTGAAGGGCCAGAATTTCAGTTTTGTGGAACACCTGACGCTCCCATTGACTTCAGGAGAGAGTTGGCTTGCTCAGCACCGCTAAAAGTCAGGCACTGAAGCTTTCAATAGAGGTTTGATTTGAACATGGAAAAATGAGAGAAACGCTATAGTATGGTTTAAATGTGGAAGCCACAACTTTAATTTAAACTGCTACCTAACTCTGGTAACCACTGCACACTACATGGCAGGGTTATTCCAGTGTGGCTCTCAACTGGCACCGATGACCCTACTGTTCATAAATCTGAGTGTGATTATAAAGGACTGCCAATGGATTCTGACTCAAAGCCAGAGTCCTGACTCCTTCCCATCCTCCACTGTAGAAGTAGGAGGGATAAGATAAAGGGAGCCACAAGTTGAGCGAGACAGAGGCCAGCCCTCTCATCATGTATTACCATACCAGGACTGTTGCCTGAGCAGCCCACTCTAGGTTACAGGGACTTTAGTCAGATCTTTTTTAACCCACCAGTCACACTGGAATCTGCCAGCGTTGCAGCATTTGTAACCTAAATTCTCCAGAACAAGACCTCCTGGATGTCATAGTAAGTGAAAAAAATCCACACAGCAGTTTGCCAGTTTTGCCATATGAACAAATTCCCTTCCATACCCTACACTGCTGATCAGCCTAGCCCCCACCATCACTGGAGATCTATCAGTTAGATTAAAAGGCGGCAAGGATGGGAGCCCTTGATGGCTAACCTCTCTAGGTAATAAACTGTATCAACCCATGTTCCTCACATTCCACTACCAGCAAAGGGGAGCTAGTATCCTGGCTCCGGTAGCACCCCCAATGCCCAGTAGCAGCTGCAGTGGCAACAGGCCCCAACAGTCCAGATCATAAAGGCCTTTTCCTTTTGTTCCAGTATGGAACTGACCGTTTTGTTCTTTTTAACTTATAAAATCTTATCTTAAATCAACAATCCACACATGGTTAAGAAGTGGAGTGCCCCGGTATCAAGTGAAGTGCCCCAAGGGTCGGTGCTGGGGCCGGTTTTATTCAATATCTTCATTAACGATCTGGAGGATGGTGTGGACTGCACCCTTAGCAAGTTTGCAGATGACACTAAACTGGGAGGAGTGGTTGATACACTGGAGGGTAGGGCTAGGATACAGAGGGACCTAGACAAATTAGAGGATTGGGCCAAAAGAAATATGATGAGGTTCAACAAGGACAAGTGCAGAGTCCTGCACTTAGGACGGAAGAATCCCATGCACTGCTACAGACTAGGGACCGAATGGCTGGGTAGCAGTTCTGCAGAAAAGGACCTAGGGGTTACGGTGGACGAAAAGCTGAATATGAGTCAACAGTGTGCCCTTGTTGCCAAGAAGGCTAATGGCATTTTGGGTTGTATAAGTAGGGGCATTTCCAGCAGATCGAGGGATGTGATCATTCCCCTCTACTCAGCACTGGTGAGGCCTCATTTGGAGTACTGTGTCCAGTTTTGGGCTCCACACTACAAGAAGGATGTGGATAAATTGGAGAGAGTCCAGCGGAGGGCAACAAAAATGATTAGGGGGCTGGAGCACATGACTTATGAGGGGAGGCTGAGGGAACTGGGATTGTTTAGTCTGCAGAAGAGAAGAACGAGGGGGGATTTGATAGCTGCTTTCAACTACCTGAACGGGGGTTCCAAAGAGGATGGATCTAGACTGTTCTCAGTGGTAGAAGATGACAGAACAAGGAGTAATGGTCTCAAGTTGCAGAGGGGGAGGTTTAGGTTGGATATTAGGAAAAACTTTTTCACTAGTAGGGTGGTGAAGAACTGGAATGGGTTACCTAGGGAGGTAGTGGAATCTCCTTCCTTAGAGGTTTTTAAGGTCAGGCTTGACAAAGCCCTGGCTGGGATGATTTAGTTGGGGTTGGACTAGATGACCTCCTGAGGTCCCTTCCAACCCTGAGATTCTATGATTCTATAAGTGTCAATTCATCCTAAAATGTATTGACAATGTTCAAAACCCCTTTCTTTCCTAAAACATTAATTATTTCATACAAAAAATTAAATTGTAATTGCTTTTCAAATCTCTGTGCTATAGCTGATAAAACATACTCTGTTTAAAATCTTGTCAACTGCTTCAGGTCTCATAGGCTATAGTGTATTCTAAATAGATTTTTTAAGTTACCTTGAAGATTAGTGACAAAATCTTCTAGGAAGTATGTCTTAGCCTTTTTGTGTTTTCTATGAATTTTGTCTCTTGATTTATTTACAGTTTTTTATGCTTTTCTGTGCTGTTCCACTAAGTTTTCCCATTTCACTCTGCTTATATGCTGATACTTATCTCTGTCAAGGAGCAATCCTTGGAATGAGTATCACTTCCTGATACACAATTAATTATCCTAATTACCTGATAGATCTGTGAGGAAAATACATGGTAGCTACCCATACTGTGCAATCCATGTACCCTTCAGATTTTAGATTACTTAGAGAATAAAAATGAATCTTTTGAAAATTGTCCTGGATAGCACAGGGAAGATTTATCCTGTAACTAGATATTAGCCTTGATGATTCTATCATTGCATAATGTTTCTCCAAGCACAAGTAAAATATTTATTTTTGTAATTATTAATATTGTATTTTGGGATATCTGTGGTAATCTGTTAATTAGTAGAGCACTGTCGGAATTAGATAATAAAACAGACACTATATGAGTTTTTATTTGAACTGAAAGAAATTATATTACATTCCTTGCTTTTGCAGGATAGCTCTGGAATGAGATTATGGAAAAGACGATGGTTTGTGCTTTCTGATTATTGTTTGTTTTATTACAAAGGTGAGTAGTCAATGTAGTGGTTTTGAGAGTTTTCATGAAACTGAAGCATTGTGAAAAATGTTCTAATTTGCTCCTCAGAACTCTTTAGAGCTCAAAAAACTGTTAAACTTTTACACTGCTGTTTACCCTTCAAACAATTGTTTAACATTAAATTGTGACTCAAACCCTCATTAGAAAGCAACATTACTGTTTGCTTGCTTGCTTGTATTGGTTTGTCACACTTATTGGAATATAAATTATGGTTAAGATATGGGTAGTCCAGAGATGTGTGTTTCGAGCAGTGATGTAGACAATAGATGATGTTGCTTTGTATTTTTATAGCACTTTACATGTTCCAAGCCCATTTCCAACATGAATAAACATAACACCCCTGTGATATAGGAAGGTAAGTATTTGTACAGCTGGAAAAAGAATGAGATTGTGACTTGCCAAAAGCCAGAGAATCAGTGGCAAAGTCTGGATTAGAACCCATGATTCCTGACTCTCGCTCCAGTCTTTAACCACTAGGTTTTTTGTATGATCTTTGGTAAGTCACACAACTTCTCTCCTCCTTAGTTTGTTTTTTAATCGAATGGGGATAGTACTTCCCTAACTCACATGGATGTTGAGATTAAGTACATTGTTTGTAAAGTGCTTTGAAATATTTGGAAGGTTTTATAGAAGTGCAAAGTATTATTTATTCATATTTATGACTATTGTTCCTCTGTGTAGTGCCAGTAATAATGAATGTTCTGTAACTATAGTAATTATTTGGCTAGATGTAAGAATCATTGAGTGAAATTGTTTTAGATTATCAAAATGGTCTATTCTGGCCTTGAAAACAAATCTTATTTGGCTAGATGTAAGAATCACTGAGTGAAATTGTTTTAGATTATCAAAATGGTCTATTCTGGCCTTAAAAACAAATCTAAGAATGTTTACTATATATTGATCTGAGAACATTACACACATGAGTGAGTAAAAAGGCAGGAAGGAAGAAGAAACAGGACAACATGGGTGGCCAGTCCCCATAGATGGGGCTTTACTAGGAATGGATCTTGAGGGGAGTCTTAAGTGGAGACAGTGGGCCCTTGTTGCCTCAGTAGGTTTTAAAGGAAAGCTGAACAGGGATCGTCTCTCTGCTTTGTCCCTCTTTAATTCATTGTCACCTTGGTAGCCTTCTTTTCCACTTTCCCATGTTTCTGCCCTTTGGTCACTAAAGGGACATCATCAGGAGCTTTGTTCTGGAATTTTATTCTTCCGACTAAAAAATAAGGGGAAAAGTTTGGTTGGCTGGAAGAATTCTGGTAGCATTACTTCATATAATAAGCACTTGTTTTCCTCCACTTGTTGGTACTGTTATTGGTATATGTTAGGGCAGCGGTTCTCAACCTTTCCCAACTACTGTACTCCTTTCAGGAGTCTGCAGCCCAAGCCCCACCACCCAGTGCTCAAGCCCAAGCCCACCACCTGGGGCTGAGGCATATAATTTAGTTTTGCGGGGCCCCGGGCAATTTCCTTGCTTGCCTCCTCCTAATGCCAGCCCTGCACTTGTGACCCTTCTGGGGGGGTTGTGTGCCCCAGGTTGAGAAACACTGATCTAGATGAGTTGATGTATGATGTGGAAGACCTCTGCGTATCCTCAGGAGTATGTGTACACCTGATTGAGAACCACTGTGTTAGGGAATATGTTTGTTTACACCTGTTGAAGAAGTGCCCTGAATCATTTTGATTTTTCTTTCATTCAATAGACAGCAGAGAAGAAACTGTTTTGGGTAGCATACCATTGCCTAGTTATGTAATATCTCCTGTTGGACCTGAAGATCACATAAACCGCAAGTATTCCTTTAAGGTACAATTAATAAATTACAGAGCTTATGATTTATGTTCAGCAGTAAATTCACTATATATTTAAAAATTGTTTAGAGGAAACGGTAACTATCTCCATTTTTAAATAATCGTAAAAATGAATGTTTTATTTTTACATCATATCTACTTCACACATACTTACAATGGTACATATTTCTTTCTTGGATCTAATAGTTTTATCATAGTTCATTTTTCTGCTATGCTATAAGTATAAGCTTTAGTATGTGCCTGTGGTTAATGATCTGTAAAATATCAGAAAATAAAACTGACAAACCTTATCGATAGTCTTATAAATAGAGAGAAATACTGACTTTTCCCCCCATAGAATGTTTTCCTTCACAGTGGATGGGGATGACTTTTTTTTTTTTTTTTTTTTTTTTTTTGCAATAAAACCACCACTAAGTGTTGATAAGGAGAAGAAATGACAGTGCCATGACTTTAGTTGCTTTGTTATATAATGCATTGTGGCAATTAAACTTCTCATTTATTTTCTCCGCAAAAAATGGATAATTAGTATGGTCTCTATAATAGTTCAAAATAATTAATTTCCTCCTTTTATCTCTTAACTCATGTTGTAATTTCCTCATCTTAGGGAAGAACAGCAGCCACCTTTATCTCCTTGAAGTCTTGAAGCTATAGTTGTTTAAGGTTCTCCTTAGAACAACATTTTAATTTTGCCTTCCATGTAGTTTAAGTACATCTATTGTTTTGATAAGGAGTGTTCTTTGTTAAAATTCTGTGTTGAATGATTTATGGTTTGCTCTAGCTATTTATTGCTCTTTGAAATTACAACAAAAGAAAATAAACCTATTCTTGGTAATGGAAAAGCCTGCTTCCAGCTCACTACATGTCTGAGCACATGCATTAAGGCAAATTATAGAGGCTTCAATGCAGGTTATATTTTTAAAATATACAGATATTTGGAACAGAACATGACACATTGAATCCATCAAAGTAAATTACAAGCATTAATCATGAACAGTTTCATCAAGTGGTATGCAAATGATGTTCTAGAAAGAAACTTTTTTCCATCTGTTTTGCCTTATGAGAATTACAGAAAGATTTAGCTTTTAAATCTGCCCACCCAGAGCTTTTTCTTTCTTCTTGATTTGTGGGTTTTAGCAATTCAGATTGCCTGTTGCTGATCTCAGGTTTATTTTGTGTGGAAAATGAAATGAAATTGATTTGTTTGTTTAAATGAATGTTTCTTCAAGTAGTGTCCCTATGGGTGTTCCACTTCAGTTGCACATGTGCCTTTGATTGGCAATTTTCAGTAGCAGTGCCTGTTAGAAGCTCATGTGCCCTTTACCAAGGATACATAGAGTTGCAAAGGCAAACCATCCTCAGTTCCTTCTCAACCACCCCACAACTTGAGACAGAGCATTTAAAATACCCACTTCAGCGTTGCCTCGACTTCTTAGTTTAGCTTATTTAGTTCTTTTGATAATTGTACTACTTTCGTTATAACTTGGGCGTTCCTGTTTAATTCCCTGCTGTTCTGAAAGGTTTGCTTTTGGGGGCATCATCAGCTTGTCATGTTGGTATCCCTGAGATTCAAGCACTGCCTTACCTGCTGGGAAGCTGTCCTGGTCAGTAACAGACATTCTATGTATCCATTGTTTGGGAGACACACACATCCCAGCTAAATTCAGTTCAGTTCAGCGTTTAAAGGCAGATCTTGTAAAAAGTGGGAAATTAAACTTTGTCTCCTTATGTTGGCGCGCGCGCTCCCTCCTCTGATCTGCCTCTGATACAGGCCCAGATCCCCCTTTCCCCCCAAGACATCAGCCTCAGAGTAAGCATCATGCTCCGTTGACCTTAGTACCTAGGTCTTTGCAGGATAAGAGCACATCAGAGATTCTAAACGCTGCTGCATCTAGGAAGTCTGTAACATCATCAAACTTTTCTTTACCACCTCTTCTACCTAAACAGGTGACCCAGACTGCAACATTGATACCTCTACACAGCTAGACATGTACATCTAGACAGATACTACCACCAACACCTTCAGTGTCGACATTGGTTACTGTGGAGCCCTGTCTAATCCAGATGCAGATTCATGCACAAGAAGTTCAGATTCTACAAGGACTTGTAGTGTCTGATGAGCCAGAGTCTCCACTATGAATGGATATCTAACAGAAGTCAGTATTGAGATTTGCAGGGTCTCTGAGGCCTTACCTTTTTCTGGTACCTTCTGGTTCTATGATACCATTCCATCAAGCAGACAGTGATCTGCTCCTCCTCTATACTATACTGCAGACACTTCTTTAGAATCCTGTAGCGATGCGGGACTCACCCCTGCGGCGACTCCTGCTGGTTGACTCTGGGAATTAGCTCATCCAGCCTCCGGAACGCCCTCTGCAGGCTGGTGTCCCACTGCCGCTTGGCCCCCATGTCCCTCCCGGTGCCCCTTGTCTTTGGGGTGCTGCCCGCTGGCAGTACACCCCTCAGTCTCTGGGTCTCCCCTCCCTGGGGATCTCCCACCCCTATCCCCACCTTGCCTCAGTCATAGGCTACTGCCAGTCACCAACTTGCCCCCGTGCCCTGGGGCAGACTGCAGTGTCAGCCACTCATCATAGGCAAGGTTGGGTCTGGACCTGCTGCCTCTCGCTACAACCCAGTGCCTTTATGGGGCCTTGGACAAGGCCCTGCAGCCTGGGGAGTTGCCATCCTGGAGCTCCCCAGCCCCCCTGGCCTTTCCCCAGCCCTGCCTCACTCTAGGCACCCTAAGCTTCCCGGCAGCCAGGCCCTTCTCTCTCTGAAGGCAGAGAGAGACTGCATGTGCTTCTGGCCCACTGCCCTCTTATAAGGGTCAACTGGGCCCTTATTAAGACAGTTTCGGCCTGATTGGGGCATGGCATCCAGCTGAGGTTGCTTTCCCCAATCAGCCCCCTGGGCTGTTTTAAGCCTTTTAAGCCAGGAGCGGGTGACCATCCCGCTACAATTCCCATATCACTGTACAGGGATCTCCTACTTACCACCATAGAGACATCTTTCCAGGCATCTTATCTGAGAAAAAGCCCAAAAGGCAAGAGAATCTCGTGCCCCTTCTCCTGTGTATTAGTAGCATTGGATGCGTCCCCCTCTACCTTATGGTCCTCAGTCGCCATATTGGGTCCCATGGACAACCTTCCATCAGCAATATTGAGGGGTCTTAGCTACTCCCGTGGGGAATATTGTGAAAGGCAATTGCCTGCTCCATCTCTCCCTCTTAAACAACCACAACTTTGTGAGGAGCTTTTTGAAGAGCAAGAGACTAGAGTGGATAAGGATGTGACACCACAAACTCATATCTCTTCATCTTCTCCAGACGTAGCTGTGATGCCTCCTCCACTCTCTTATGCCAAAGATTTTAAACAGTTTTAGGAGCTGACTAAATGGATTGCTGCCTTGCTTCAGATCCCATTGAACAAGTTCCAAGAGTCACAACATAAGCTCTTGGATATACTCCACCTGACAACTTCTGACTGAGTAGCTACTCCAGTAAATGAGATTCTGCTGGATCCTGTCAAAATGATCTGGTAGACTTGAGCAAGCCAATTAAAAGTACTATGTTTCTCCAAAGACTTCTGAGTTTTTATTTCCACACTCTTCTCCATTCTTTGGTTGTGTGAAAGCTGTTAATGAGCATGGTAAACAGCACCACACTGAATCCTATGCCATATAATCACATCAGAAGCATCTTGACCTCTTTGGGTTTAAAAACTACTCTTCCTCGACACTGAAGTTTAGAATAGCAAATTATTAGGCTCTGATGGCAAAGTGTGATCAGACCAATTACAGCAAATTAAACACTTTTATTGATCATCTTCCCCCAGATCATCAGGAACAGTTTCAGGCCATCAAAACTGAAGGTTAGTTCTTAATGAGGACCATACTACAAACCTCCCTGGATGCAGCCAGCAGTGCATCTTGTTCTATCTCTACTACTGTCACCATGCATTAAGCATCTTGGCTGCAGCTATCAGCATATCTTAGGGAGGTCTAAATATCATAGAATACCTTCCTTTTCACACTGAAACTTTTCAGTGAGTCCAGCAAAGAATCTTGCATACCTTAAAGGACTCAAGGGCCACTCTCTATAAACTCTATAAATGAAAGACAATGTAGTAGATCACAAAGGGCACAGAGATCCATCTGGTCCAATTCTCCAGCTTTCATAGACCCTAAGAAAAGACAGACATCAGAAGAAGAGACCACCTGCTGGGACCACTACCACCACCCAACCCTTATTATCATCAAAATGTCAATTTGATTATCTGATTGAAGGTCAAGAACCTGTCCTACTGTGGGAATCTTCAGCAACACCACACTACCCATCTTCCTCCTTTTGGTGATCATCTCTCCCATTTTTGACCTGCATGGGAGAAAAATATACAAATAACAGATTATAACATTGGGTAACTCCATCCATTTCTTCTCCATCCTGCCATCCCACCCCATTTTCCTTGTCCCTCCTCAGGGATTCTTGTCACAATCATTTACTGAGACAGGATTTCCCATCTATACGTAAGAGCCATAGAACCAGTTCCAGTTCACCGCAGAAGAAAGGGATTTTTATGCCAAGTATTTTCTGGTTCCATAAAAGAAGGGGGCATGGTGACCAAATCCAGTGCACTTCCTAGAAACATTCAGTGTATTTTAGCAAATTTGTAAAAATAAATAAATATGGAGAGCTGAGACCTTGTCTACCCTACAGGGGTCTACTTTGGTGTAACCCCTGAGTGACGTAAGTTACACCGACCTAAGAGCAGGTGTAGACAGCGGTATGTTGGCAGGAGAGCTTCCCCCACCGACATAGCTACCACCTCTCGTGGAGGCAGGAGTTATTAAATCAATGGGAGAACTCTCTCCCATTGACTTAGTGTGTTTCCACCACAAGCACTACAGCGGCACAGCTGTAGGGATTTAGTGTAGATGTAGCTTCAGACACCATGTAACAGGAAAAATTACAAAGGAACCTTTGTAAAAGAATCTTCACTCCAACATTTAACAGGTATGACTCAATAAGCCTTTTCTCCTTAGATTCTTTTCCCTAGGAGGAAGCAAATATTGGAAAAAGAGATAAAATGGAGGTCCAAGCTTTTACATCTTCTGAAGTATTATCATGGAAAAATAAGAAACAATTGTAAAGGGAATATCTTCTTTAGGATAGTTGTGCTAGCTAAAACATACCTTTTTAGTGAAAAATTGCTGCTTGGAAACATTCTCATTTTTATAATAAAGTTATAAGATTGTAAACCAATGTAAAACTATGACAAAAGAAAAAAAAGAATTTAGATGGGTTTCAAGAGCCAGACATCATCTCCAGTATGCAAGCTCTGGTGTTGATATTGACAACTACATCTGTCAACCCTGTGCTTTTACTTAGGGTAGATCAACAAATTTGTATCACTCCTTACTAGTTCTTCTTCGAGTGATTGCTCCTATGCATTCCATGTAGGTGTGCGCGCCGCGCGTGCACGGCTCTTCGGAACATTTTTACCCTAGCAACTCCAGCGGGCCGGCTGGGCGCCCCCTGGAGTGGCGCCGCTATGGCGCTGGATATATACCCCAGCCGGCCCGTCCGCTCCTCAGTTCCTTCTTACCGCCCGTGACGGCCAGTTGGAACAGTGGAGTGCTCTCTGTCCTCCACAACCCTAGCGTTCGCTAATTTTGTCTGTATATAGTTGTTTCAGTAGTTATTGTTAGTTGATTTAGTTAGTTAGTACAGTTTAGGTATAAGGGAATAAGGAGGGTTTACCCCCCTTTTTCCGCAACCGGTGCGGGCTCATGCCCAAGGCACTGGTCTTTAAGCCCTGCACGTCTTGCCAGCGGCACATGCCTGTCGGGGATCCGCACGACTCCTGCCTGCGCTGCCTCGGAGAGACTCACCGTACGGATAAGTGCCCTATCTGTGCAGCCTTTAAGCCCAGGACACGAAAGGAGCGGGACAGTCGCCTAAAACAGCTCCTCATGGAGGCAACGCTCCAGCCCCCGGCACCGACTGCGCCGGCGCCGAAGTCTTCATCGGCGCACAGTGCACCGGCAGCCCCGAGCCGCTCCGGCACCGAGGCTCCTCGACCTCCGCAAGCGGCACCGACGACCCGGCACCGCTCCCTCTCACCATCGAGGAAGCGTAAGCCGGCGAAAAGAGCTGCAAAGACCCATGCTGAGGGTCCTATCGCCCAGCCACCTCCACCACTTCCGGTACCGGCTGTGGCCGTGCACAGGCTGTGCACCGTGCCGTTGACTCCGGCGCCGCAAGGGCCGTCGAGTCCGGTACCACCCTGCTCCCCGGCACCGACCGCGGTTGAGCTGCAGCTGCCATCCACGCCCAAGACTTTCTCGACGGCGAGGGAGCTCATCGAGCTCACAGAGGCACCGAGCCTCCGGCCCCCGGCACCGCCGGTGCGGGCTGTCGTGTCAGCGGGTAAGCCGGCTACGATGCAGCCCCCTGCACTGGACGGACGAAGTAGAAGGCGCTCCCGGTCCCGACGCCGGTCACCGTCGCACCGCTCGAGATCCCGGCACCGCTCACCATCGCGGTACCAGTCGCCTTCTCGATGCCGGTTGCAATCCCGGTACTGCTCAACATCGCGGTACCGGTCGCGCTCCCGGAGACGCTCCCGGTCCCGATCGCCTTCCCGTCGGCACCGACGAAGGTCCGATTCCCGGCACCGGTCCCAGCACCGTGACTCCCGGAGCCGCTCCTGGCACCACCGGTCGAGCTCCCGGTCGAGCTCCCGGCACCGGTCGAGCTCCCGGCACCGCGGCGGTCGATGGTCTCGTTCGCCATCTCGGCACCGTGACGACCGGCACCGATCCTCGGCACCGTCCGGAGACAAATGGCTGATCTCGACGGCGCAGTCTATCAGCGCCTCTGCACCCCCGTGGCCATCTCGACACTCGTCGGTCGCTTCGGGGACTGGCAGCGATGCTCATCTTCCGGTTGCCCCGCAAGGTCAAGCCCAGGGTGCGCAGCAGTGGGGCTTCTGGGTCCCCTGGGCCCAATACGAAACTCAAGGGATGTCTTTCCCTCCGAGGGCCCCCACCTCCGAACACAGGGTACCGGAGGCCACGATAAGCAGACCGCCCCCTTCTCCACGTCAGCCGCCCACACCTTAGAAGAACCACCCACGGAGGCAGTGGTTCAAGGCCTATCCTCGTTGTCTTCACCGGACGAGGCGGTGGCCGGGGCTGCTACAACAGACCCTCCACCAATTAACTTGCGGGCCCATCAGGACCTTCTTCGCTGGGTGGCGAAGGCTATCGACCTCCCCGTGGCGGAGGTCACGGAGGACGAAGACCTGGTGACAAATGTGATTGGAGCGGAGGCTCCAGTGCGGGTGGCCTTGCCGTTCATCCACACCATTCAGAAAAACGCCACTACCATCTGGCAGTCACCGGTGTCCGTTCCTCCCACCGCCCGCGGGGTCGAAAGGAAGTACTCCGTCCCCCCCACAGGGTATGAGTATTTGTATACTCATCCTGCCCCAGACTCGTTGGTTGTCCAGTCGGTCAACGACAGGGAGAGGCATGGCCAGCCCGCCCCAGCGCCAAAGTCCAGGGAGGCGAGGCGTATGGATTTGTTGGGCCGCAAGGTCTACTCTGCAGGCGGTCTCCAGCTCCGGATCGCCAACCAGATGGCCCTCCTCGCCAGGTACATCTTTGACATCATGGTGTCCCTGGCGAAATTCGCAGAGCTGGTACCAACAGCCTCCCGCCAGGAGTTCTCGGCGCTGTTGGAAGAAGGGAAAAAGTCTTCCAGGTCCTCCATCCAGGCCGCTCTCGACTCGGCGGACTCGGGTGCAAGAACCCTGGCCTCAGGAGTGACCATGAGGCGCATCTCCTGGTTACAGTCCTCCACATTGCCGCCCGAGGTGCAGTACACCCTGCAGGACCTGCCCTTCGATACCCAGGGTCTGTTTTCTGAAAAGACTGATTCCAGAATCCAGACCCTGAAGGACGGTCGCATAGCCATCCACACTCTGGGGATGCATACACCTGCAACCCAGCGCAGGTCGTTCAGGCAGCAACCCTACCGGTTTAATCAGCCCAGGTCCCGTCCCTATAACAGCCGACGGCCAGGCCTGAATCGCCGTAGACCATCGGGCAACCGGCGTAACCAAACCCATCCGTCTTCCAAGGCCCCCCAGGGCCCCAAGCAGGCGTTTTGATGGGACGCCCGAGGACGGCCCATCAGTCTCTGTACCGGATCCTCCCCTTTTATTTTACAACCGCCTTTCCCATTTCTTTTCGGCGTGGTCCCGAATAACAACGGACAACTGGGTGCTTCAAACAATCCAGTCTGGTTACCGCCTTCAATTTGTTTCGCCCCCTCCTTCCCACCCGCCTTCCCCGTCCCTCTTCAGGGACCCCTCTCACGAGCAATTCCTCTTACAAGAGGTCGAGACTCTGTTGAGCTTGGGTGCCATAGAGGAGGTGCCTCACGACATGCGGGGCAGGGGATTCTATTCCCGATATTTTCTCATCCCCAAAGCGAAAGGAGGCCTACGTCCAATACTGGACCTCCGCGAGCTCAACAAGTACCTGCTCAAGCTCAAGTTTTGCATGGTCACCCTGGGGACCATCATTCCCTCCCTGGATCCGGGAGACTGGTTTGCCGCCCTCGACATGAAGGACGCGTACTTCCACGTCGCGATTTATCCTCCCCATCGACGCTACCTGCGTTTTGTAGTCAACAACGCGCACTACCAGTTCGCAGTGCTGCCATTCGGCCTATCCACCGCGCCGAGAGTTTTTACCAAGTGCATGGCAGTGGTTGCCGCAGCCCTCCGCCGTCGTCATATACACGTTTATCCATATCTCGACGATTGGCTGGTTCGCGGTACGTCCCAGCGGCTGGTAACGGACCAGATGACAGAAATCCTGTCCCTATTTCGACACCTCGGTCTTCTCATCAACGCCGAGAAGTCCACCTTGACTCCGTCTCAGCGGGTGGAGTTCATTGGAGCGGTTTTCGACTCCAATTTGGCCAGGGCCAGCCTCCCGCGATCGCGGCACCAGACGATGGTCTCCATCATCCGAGACCTCCTCACCTTTCCAACGACAACGGTTCGGTCCTGCCTCCGCCTCCTGGGCCATATGGCGTCCTGTACGTTTGTCATCGCTTACGCGAGACTCCACCTTCACCCGTTCCAGTCCTGGCTGGCGTCGGTGTACCGCCCACATCGCGACCCCATCGACATGGTGGTCACGGTCACGAAGCACACCCTCGAGTCACTCAGCTGGTGGCTGGACCCAGAGGTGGTGTGTGCAGGAGTCCCGTTCCACCCTCCTCGCCCATCCGTCACGCTGACCACAGATGCCTCAGCGCTGGGGTGGGGGGCTCATCTGGGCGACCTTCACACCCAAGGTCTTTGGTCACCCCAAGAGCTCGCTCTTCACATCAACATCCGGGAGCTAAGAGCGATCCGTCTGGCGTGTCAAACCTTCCGCACCCGCCTGCAAGGCCGCTGCGTCGCGGTGTTCACGGACAACACGACGGCAATGTTCTACGTGAACAAGCAGGGCGGAGCCCGCTCCTCCCTCCTCTGCAAGGAAGCGATGCTCCTGTGGAACTTCTGCGTGACCCACTCGATTCACCTAGAAGCGTCCTTTCTCCCAGGAGTGCAGAACACGCTAGCGGACCACCTCAGCAGGTCTTTCCTCGCCCACGAGTGGTCCCTTCGACCGGACGTGGTGTACACGATTTTCCAATGGTGGGGCTTTCCCCAGGTCGACCTGTTTGCCTCCAAGGAGAACAGGAAGTGCCACCAGTTTTGTTCCTACCAGGGTCGCTCTCCGGGCTCCCTGTCGGACGCCTTCCTGTACTCCTGGACAGATCACCTCCTTTACGCCTTCCCTCCGTTCCCGCTCGTCCACCGAGTGCTGCTCAAACTTCGGAGGGACCAAGCCCGCCTAATACTCATCGCTCCAGCCTGGCCGAGGCAGAATTGGTACACCCTGCTGCTCGAGCTCTCCGTTCGGGAGCCCATTCCCCTCCCAGTGTGGCCGGACCTCATCACACAGGACTTCGGCAGACTCCGCCACCCGGACCTGCAGTCCCTCCATCTCACAGCTTGGTACCTACGTGGCTGACCCAGGCGGAGAGAGGCTGTTCCGTGGCAGTACAGCGAGTCCTGCTTGAAAGCAGAAAGCCTTCCACCCGCTTCACTTACCTTGCGAAGTGGAAGCGCTTTGCCCTCTGGTGTGATCAACGAGGCCTCAATCCCTTCGTAGTCCCTCTTTCTACAATCCTGGACTACCTCTGGTACCTTAAGGAGCAGGGTCTCGCGGTCTCCTCCTTAAAGGTACACCTGGCGGCCATATCCGCCTTTCGCCCATCAATAGACGGCCGATCCATCTTCTCCAGCCAGATCGTTTCCCGCTTCCTGAAGGGCCTGGACCGGTTGTACCCGCCCATACGGCGTCCTACCCCGGCCTGGGATTTAAACCTGGTTCTGGCCAAACTTATGGGAGCCCCCTTCGAACCTTTGGCCACGTGCTCCCTCCTCTACCTGTCATGGAAGACGGCCTTCCTTGTCGCTATAACTTCAGCGAGACGAGTGTCCGAGCTTCGTGCCCTAACGGTTGGTCCACCTTACACCGTCTTCCATGCAGACAAGGTACAGCTTCGCCCGCACCCGGCCTTCCTCCCAAAAGTAGTCTCGGCCTTCCATGTGAATCGAGATCTTCCTCCCGGTCTTCTGCCCGAAGCCGCACACTTCACCTCGGGAACAACAGCTTCACACCCTGGACGTCCACAGGGCCCTCGCTTTTTATATCGAGCGGACGAAGCCCTTCCGGCGTTCAACCCAGCTGTTTGTGGCGGTTGCCGATCGCATGAGAGGCGAGCCGGTCTCTTCGCAGCGGATTTCCTCCTGGGTCACGGCGTGTATCCGGACATGCTACGAGCTTGCTCGCGTGCCACCATGCCGCCTCACCGCTCACTCGACGACGGCGCAAGCCTCGTCGGCCGCCTTCCTGGCCCATATCCCCATCCAGGACATCTGTAGAGCGGCCACCTGGTCTTCTGTCCACACCTTCGCTTCCCACTACGCGTTGGTGCAGCAATCCAGAGACGATGCAGCCTTCGGCTCCGCAGTCTTGCACTCTGCCACGTCTCACTCCGACCCCACCGCCTAGGTAAGGCTTGGGAATCACCTACATGGAATGCATAGGAGCAATCACTCGAAGAAGAAAAGACGGTTAATCACCGTAGTAACTGTTGTTCTTCGAGATGTGTTGCTCCTATCCATTCCAGACCCGCCCTCCTTCCCCACTGTCGGAGTAGCCGGCAAGAAGGAACTGAGGAGCGGACGGGCCGGCTGGGGTATATATCCAGCGCCATAGCGGCGCCACTCCAGGGGGCTCCCAGCCGGCCCGCCGGAGTTGCTAGGGTAAAAATGTTGCGAAGAGCCGTGCACGCGCGGCGCGCACACCTACATGGAATGGATAGGAGCAACACATCTCGAAGAACAACAGTTACTACGGTGAGTAACCGTCTTTTCTGCAGTTTGCCATGTTTATGGTTATGGTTAAATAACAATTTCAGAAGCAATTAAGTTAATTCTGTCAAAATTCCTTCTCAAATGATTCAGAGTATCCTAACTGGGCTTCAGTTAGTCTCTGACAATCAGCATTATATAGTCATAGACTCAGCCATGCAGGAAGAAAGCGAAGAGGGAAAGCATGTGGTTTAATTAGTCACTTAACATATCTGGGAATACCCAGCAATAAATCGTACAGTTCAGGTCATTGTTCTTCCCTTAATTGTTTACAGTTATCTTGGTCCCAGTCCATTGCTGGGACATCACCACTCTCTCCTCAAATGAGGGTAAAGGAGGGCTGAAAAAGCGGGGGCGGATTGTTTTCCCACTGTACTGGATATTAGGAGCCCCAGCTCCCCTTTTTCCAGCTTCCTTAGGGGGTGCCATCCCTTAAATCCCCTTCCAATTCCTGTTTATCAGGGAACCATATCCCCTCTGTAATGAGTACCTGCACTGGACACCTGCCACCTGCTACGTTTGCCACATCTTGACCTATCCTCCGTATGTACTTTGCCCTGACTTGCTGTGAGGAAAGCAAAAAAAAAAAAAAAAAAACCAGTCTGGTGGTGAAGCAAAAATTCCTTCCAAGGAACTAGTACAATGTCTACAGCAGATGATGATAAAGCCCAGTCCTATTCTGATCTCATGGGTGAGAAGTTGGGTGCTACTGACTGGTGATTGATGAGAGTTCCTTCCCAAATGTACAGAGTATAAATACTTCCCCCTCCTCTGGTGCACATGGTAGGTCAGTGCTGCCACATTGCCCATCCACTTCCTATCCCCCCGCCCCTTGGCTCTGCTAAAGTAAGTCCATTCCCTTTCCTCCTCCCTTGTAACCCAATTGCAGTGGGAACCTTAAAAGGAGCTCTATCCCCTTTTTCTTGCTGGATGGACAAAGACTCACCACATTCAGTTGTGGTGAGGACATTTGGTTAAATCACTATAAGCTATTATACTAAGACTTTCGTAATGATCTCTTCACCAAACTAAGGGGGGAAATATCTCCTGATGTCATGTAGGATTTTATTGCAAAGCCGATGTTATGCTATTACTGGAGAACTCATAAAATAAATCATGCATACATAAACTGCTGTGTATTATTTGTAAAAGATTATTTATTGGGCTGGAATTGACTCTACTTAAGCTTTTATCTGATGTTTGAATGCAGGTTTAAAGCCAGGACCTGTGGCTTTCTTACCTCAGAACAAAGTTTATAGCAGGGGCAAGAATAGATTTCCTAGGATTTCTGTAGTAGTGATAACGTGAGACTGTCTCAGATTCCACACCTACAACATCACGTGTCAGCTTGTAGAATTTCAAGAGCACTTCCTTACCAGAATTCCATCACTCATTAGCCATTACATTTATCTAATCTGTTCAGTACCCTTAAATACACAGAGCATGGGTGAACATTATATGTCATAACTAAATGCTGCTAGAAATAGAAAACACAACAAGATTAATCCCAAAATAAAGATAGGACTTTTTTCACACTGAAGTCCTGAACAAGTGGAAAATGTATCCTGTCATTTTAAACGTGGTCTGTCTTCTATTTAGTTTAGTGCAAAATTCCAGTTACAGTATAAGTATGAGTTTAGTTATTGGCAAGCTTCCATTTTAAACATTTATTTTCTGACAGATTCATTTAGTTTGTTGAGCTGGTCTTAGTATTAAACAGTTTAAAACACAGAGTATTGTCAAATTAATGTCAATTAATGTCATTAAAATCTTACTAAAAGCTGGAGAGTTCTCCCTGAGAAAAGATTGCTTTTGATTGTTCTTGTGTGTGAAAAGTATTTTCATAGGGAATGTTTTTTAAGTTTATCCAACTATAATACTAAAAAAATAGTTTAGGAATATTCCTCCATTATACTAGATTGAGAAAGTGGGGGAGCCTTCCATCATTTCCTTGGCAAAGGAACAATTCATTGTAAGCACGTATACAAACATAGGTTCTGATCCTGCAGAATCACGTCCATGATTTGTTGCTTTACGTCCAATATGGTGAAAGTGAATAAGATGGAGTAGTAATAAAACTTCAGTGAGAGATCACAAATGACATCAGACCTACCAAGACACTCTACTTTTACATTGATACGACCATGTATAACTTCTGTGATAGGGAGGATTCATCTCTTGAAGAAACGAGAGAGATCACAATTTTTGCCTGTAAAATAGAGGCCATTGTAACACTGTTTCTGTGTATTTTAATGTCCTTTATTAGCGGAAATCAGGATTTACTATGTTGAGCTGCTCTTCATTGCTGAGACTTTTGGGATCTGGGCTGCCACCTTCGTCAGTTGCTCATAGTATCTCATTGCTTCCTGAAGTTAGTGTTGACATACTTCACTCTTTATATATAAATCCATTAGCCAGATTTAAGGCACATGTGCAACCAGGGAGCCTTCCCTTTAAGCGTTCTGGTAGCTTGTGTACCTTAAATCTGTCTAATGGATTTATTATCATGATGTAAACTGAGGAAATCCATGCTCTGTATACCTGAAAGGGACTGTTTCAGACTTTAGAATGGAGGAAGAGGAGGGGGAAAAAGTGGTCCCAGCTTCTAGATTTCCTGAAGAGTTGTTATATCTAATTATTCTTCCCTCTCCACATAACGTTGATAATTTTTATAGGGAACTGATTCACTGTCTAGCTGAGGGATGAGATATTCCTTTAATTTTGGCTTATAAGTGTTCCATAAATTTGACACTTTTCAACCTAAGAGTAAGAGGAATTATTCTGCTGTATTTTCATAAGTTATTGCGATGCCTGACTTTCAGAGGAATGTGTAAAAAGTTGTTAACTTTCTCTGTGTAATTGTGACTTTCTCTTAATTTAGTATTTCTATCCATTAACTTAATGGTTCTAGACATTTAACATTAGTTATTACTTACTTTAATCAGTGTAGTTTTATGTTTAAAATATAGTCCTTGAAAACCTGAATCCTTTTACTATTTTAACTTCAACTTTTTTTGTCCTTGTCTTGTCCTTATGGGTATGCTCTTGGGGTTTGCTCTCCGTTTCTCCTTCTGTGCCTTATGGGAGAGAGCCTGTCTTTTCCTGTCTGTCCAGAATAAGGCATCTGAATGCATGAATAGGTACCAATATTATTTTTCCCCCAGTTGTGTATATACATGTGTTATATTTCAGGCTTGTTTAGTATGCTGTAGATATCCTTAATAACAATTGTTTAAAATAAAAAATAAGACTCTCAAAACTCTTCTGTGTCTGTTAGCAGTGACAGCCATCAGACACCAGTGTAAGATTGTGGTTTTCTTTCTTGCGTGTTCTATGTGCTACTAATAGATATCTGGAATACATTTGAATGTTATTCTGACCAATTTTAAATTCTCTTAACTCTTTTGTGAGTCATGGTTTGTTGATAATAGCACAACACCTTTATTCCTCATTCTCTAACGCTATACATGTAATTTCTTCAGTCTTTGAAGGGCGAAAGTGCCATATACATATTGCTTGCTGCTTATACAGTTTGTTAGGCAAATCGTGTCCTGCACTCTCTTCCAGTTGCATGGTGAACATGGCTACCCTGAGAGAGAGTGTAATAGAATTCTATGGGAGAAAAGACACACCACATTAATGAGGATATACAGGTGAATGAAGACAGAGTTCAATTTAAACAGCAGGCTTCAGCTTTATTAACTTAACCCTCAGAAGCATGTCTCATCTCCTGTGACTCTCATGCACCAGGCATTTAAGTGTGTTCAGTCCAAGGCTGCATGGCTCCCACCCTACAACCACATAACTTGAGGTAGACCCTCTTCAGCCTATCCTTAGGACTCAGCTCACTTCTGAATCCTCCCATCCTCCCCACTCCAAGGAGAGCAGGGGGATAGCAAAGAGGGACCTCAATCAGCAAAGCCTTCAGCTCTCCCCTTTTCCCATAGTCACAAGGTCCACCAGCAAAATTCCAGGTCTCTTACTTCTGGGAGTTGGCTATTTTGGCTTTTATCCACACTAGACAGTGGCAGCAAATTGCAATGAACTAAACATTCCTACAAATTACTGATATTAATTTCTAAGTCCTCCTTCTTTTTAACAAAACTATGCTTCCATTTTACTGTGAGGAAGGTGAAATAACCCAACAGGGCTCTGCCAGACTGGCACAATGGGAAAAAATTGTTCTTGATCCCAAAACAGGTGAGTGGTCAGACTCTGTGCATCCAAAACCACAGCTACTATACTACAATTATAAGGAGGGAGGGTAGGCAGCTCAGGTGCCCCCAAAAACCTCAGTAGAGGTTTCAATTAATGGGGATGTGAGAGGCCAGTCAGCTTCCCTCTTTGCACCACCCTGTCTCCCATCCTCCCCTCCCCCTGGCTGGCCAATAGGATATGGAAGGGCTTGTAATCCCAGGCATGTGCTGTCCCCCTTCTTTCTAAGCTGTCCTGTTTAACACACTGCTGGTCCGATCAACCTTCCTGCCTAGTGGGATGGGAGATGGCAGCCAAAAGACTTGCACTAGAACAAAATATATGATAGAGCTGACTGAAAGGAAATAAGAGGGCTCCCTTGTAGTGGTCATGTAGGTGAGTGAAAGGCCATGTTCAAATGTTTGCAGTCCTTCTGGGAACAAAGGAAGGGAAGGGAGCAAGTTGTCTACAAAACATGAAGTGCTGAAAGAGTGGGGAAACCCCCTTATTCTAGAATAAGTTTGCACATGATTGAAGTGAGAGTCTGATGTTAACACTAACTCAGCAATTTTAGAGTATATAACAGATCATGTAGCTTCACACAAGATCAAACATATTGTGTTCTGTCAAAACTGTTTGTATTTCTAAAGCCAAGTATGATGGTAGGTTATTTTTCAGTGTAGAATAACAAGTGGGAAAAGACTCCATCAAAACAGAAGTTCAGCTATAAGAGTTATATGTGGAATGTAGCTTTTAAAATAAAAGGCATGTTTGTTTTATACATATGTATATGTGAATGAAAACTTCACTCGGTTAAAAAATGCTTTTATGTAGTTAGTATTTGTGTGTGTTGATACTAGCTGTAGTTTGTCCAAAAACTGTGAACAGTTAAATTACTAATGTGCTCAAAATATTTATTGCATGAGCCTACAAGATGAATGGAGTTTTATAGTCAGGTCCAGTGCTTGGAAATGCAACAAAAAAGAGGGAGATTCATTGATTCTGTCATTAAATAAATATGACCAAATAAAACCAAAGCTTCTCAAGCCAAAATAGAAGATTTTGAAGTACTAACTAGTATAGAGAAAACTTGAAAATTGCTGACCTCATTTACGATTCTGTGAATAGCTGTCAGATGCTGTTAATTCTGTTAACAGTAGCAGATGAGTTCTGATTGTCTACTTTTGAAGTGCATTTATAATGTAACGCACAGGAAATATTGTAGCTTGTTTCAGGAAGGATCATCTGATGAGACTTAGTAATTTAGGTACCATGTCTTTATGGAACCGTGGGTAAGATCTGACTAAACATAACTAGACTAGAATAATGAAAACACACATTTGATATAAAATTATGTACATAAGAACAATAGAAATGTCACAGTGTTGAAGTTTAATACTTAGCTGCTGGCAGCTTGATATATCTAAATATCTTAAATAGTTTTGGTTTTGAGATGGCACATGGAAACTTTTTGTATGCAATAACATTTGAAATACAATACCATGTGCTTTAATAATTCAGTAAATGTTGCTAAGTTTATCATCAAGTATAGTGTTTTTGTAGCTAATTTAGTGCTTTTTAAAGTATATTGTTTAACCTAAAGGTCTTAACATGCAATACAATTATTCCTAAAATGTCAGTTTAAAAAACATGTATGGTAAGATTTGTATTGTGTTTCTTCTAAACAGATTGCTTCATGATATGATCTGGGAA